>NC_134358.1:455289923-455589923 GCF_048569485.1 Anomaloglossus baeobatrachus
TTTTTTTACTTTTCTCTTTTCTTCTCTTCTGTTCTTGTCTTCTGGTTGCAGTGTTCCAACCTTGGCTTCCACTACTTTGCCGTCAATAGACAGATAAAAGGATAGAGAGAAAGAGAGAGACACACACAGAAACATTGAGATACAGAGAGAGAGAAAGAAAGAGAGAGAGAAAGAGCGAGAGAGAACGAGGGAAAGAGAGAGAAAGAGACAGAAAGAGAGCGGTTATAGAGAGAGGAAAAAATAGATGGGCAGAGAGAAATAGAGCGGCAGAGGAGTGAGATAAACAGAGAAATGCAAATTGAGAAAGAGAGAGAAAAAGAGAAAGAGGGATAGAGAGAGGGAGGGATAGAAAGAGAGAGAAATAGAGGAGAGAAATAAACATTGAAATTTAAATAGTGAAACAGAGAAAAAGAGAGAGAGGGAAAGAGAGAGAGAGAAAGAGAGATAAAGAGAGGAAAAAAGATAAAGATGGATAGAAATAGAGAGAAATAGCGGAGTAACATAGAGAAATGCAAAGAGTGAGAAATTGAGTGAGAAAGAGAAAAAAAGAGAGGAAGAAATAGAGAGGGATAGAGAAAAAGAGAGGGATAGAGAGAGAAATAAACAGAAATTTAAAGAGTCAAAAAGATAGAAAGAGAGAAATAGAGGGATAGAGAAAGAGGGATAGGGAGAGAGAAAGATTGAGTATATATATATATATATGTATATATATATATATACACACACATGAAAGTGAAATAGAGAAATACAAAGTGAAACAGTGAGATTGAGAAAAAGACAAATTGAGAGAGTGTGAAGGTAGAGATGTAGACACAGAGGGAGAGTCAGAGTTGGATTGAAAGGGATAGATACAGTAATCGATTGGTAGAATGAATATGAAATAGATAGTGGAACACATAAATAGTAAGGACATTGTGGGGAAGATAAAAAAACAAAAAAAAAAAAAACGTTTAATGATGTTCACTACACAGAACACAATGTGTCAATGTTTGTTTGTGATTTTTTTTTACTGTAATCGCCGGTAATCTGATCTCCGCGTCTCCTCCTGATCGGTGTTCTTGCTGCTCCGCGCTCCTCCCATCTATTTCCTGCCTCGGGGCAAGATGGGAAGGAGGTGACGTGGGGGTCAGCAGCAACGCGCTTGCGCTGAACGAAGCAGGCCGAGGGGGCAAGCGCGGCCCCGCGATTATGGGCGGTTGCTTAGGAATAAACATCACAGCACCGCCCATAATCTTAACCCTGCGTGCACGTCACCAGCGGTGACGCTAGGCACAGTGCTCATCCCCGAGAGATGGGCACTGGGCATGCGCGGCGATGGATGTAGCAGGGGGCGGCGTCCAGCATTATTGTAATCAGCGATGGGGGCGGCATACAGGACCAGGGGGCAGAATAACGGCCATCAGGCTGCCCGCCCCCGTGTCGGATTTACAGAATCAGAAGCAAAAAAGGTACAACTTTATAAACACTTTTTTTCGGTCAGAAAGTGGCCACAATCATAACAGGGACCTTTATAGAATGCAGCCCAGGAGCTGCAGAGGGGGAATCTGTGAGGTTTTAGGGGACATTTCTCATGACAGGTTCCCTTTAATGCCAGAATTCTAGTATAAAAAGCTTTGAAAAATCAAAAAATCTTAGCACAACTCGAGGCTGTGCTAACTTTGCCATTTCTTGCGGTCTCGCAACATTTTTACCCAGATACAGTTCTATTATACCATTGTATTTCTGGCGTTAAAAAGTCAAAATATGGCAGAAACATTATCTTTTTATTGTTTCATGATATTTGAAAGATGGAAAGATGGAATAAAGGTTATGTCTTTCTATACAACAATCATGTTTGGTACCTTGGACTATCTGGAATTTTGCTGTTCTCTGGACCTGGTGAGAGATCAAACCAAGCAAGCACAAAATTCACCAAGGGTAAATGAGATTTGTTCACTGGATCCAGTATGGAATGGAGTAAGATTTGTGGTGAGGAGCACATGGAGGCAGACGCTACTCATCAAACACTCCTGATTCATTGCAGCTCTTAATGAATCAATAGATTCACACTCCACCTCGCCACCTGATCAAGACCAGCGTGAAGATCTCTTGTGTAGATAAATTGGGACCTAATTCTGTCTCCATTCAATAAGTCATTTATTTTCCCTTCATTCCTTTGTTTCCACTGAATTGCTCCAGAATGTACCTGCAGATCCAACCTGTCCATTCATTACAAGGACCACCATTTAATTGACTGGCTATACTTTAATACTGAGTTTCACCTAAAGACAGGTTGTCTTCCTTGCAAACTTCTGTTATTGCAAGAAAACTTTTATTAGTGTGACTAATGTCTAATATATTAAAATTTCTGTAAAAATCTAATAATGTTTTTGTTATTCTGTATATATGTGTGTTTAATTATGAGAAGTATGTTTATCCCAAAATAATTGTGTTTAACATTTACTTGGAAATCCTGTAATACTATTGGAATATTGCTGGACATAATACTGGCTACTAAGTTCAGTTCATTCAGCTTGACATTGGTGATGTTGCAAATCTCTTTTTTTTTATAAGAGAAAACGAATCCAGAAAATCACCTTGTCTGGTTTGGCAAGATTTTATTTGCAAATTATGGTGTATTTAGTCATCTAAAAACATGCAAAATTTCTGGTTCTCACAGACCTGTAACTTCTTCTTTAAGAGGCTCCTCTGTCCTCCTCTCATTACCTGTAGTAATGGCACCTGTCATCAGTATAAAAGCCACCTGTCCACAACCTCAAACAGTCACACCCCAAACTCCACTATGGTGAAGACCAAAGAGCTGTTGAAATTGTAGCCTTAACCAGGCTGGAAAGACTGAATCTGCAATAGGCAAGCAGCTTGGTGTTATAAACATCAACTGTGGGAGCAATAATAAGAAAATGAAAGATGACAGAAAATACAAAATTGAAAACCCTGATAATCTCCCTCGATCTGGGGCTCCATTCAAGATGTCACCCCGTGGGGTCAAAATGATCAAAAGAACGGTGAGCAAAAATCCCAGAACCACACGGGGGGAACCTAGTGAATGACCTGCATAGAGCTGGGACCACCAAAACAAAGGCTACCATCAGTAACACACTACGCCACCAGGGACTCAGATCCTGCAGTGCCAGAGGTGTCCCCCTGTTTAAGCCAGTACATGTCCGGGCCAGTCTGAAGTTTGCTAGAGAGCATTTGCATTATCCAAAAGAGTATTGGAAGAATGTCATATGGTCTGATGAAACCAAAGTAGAACTTTTTGGAAGAAACACAACTCGTCGTGTTTGAAGAACACCATACGTGCTGTGAAGCATGGGCGTGGCAACATCATGTTTTGGGGCTGATTCTCTGCAAAGAGACCAGGACAACTGATCCGTGTACATGACAGAATTAGAGGGGCCATGTATCGTGAGATTTAGAGTGCAAACCTCCTTCCATCAGCAAGAGCATTGAAAATGAAACATGGCTGGGTCTTTCAGCATGATAATGATCCCAAGCACACCGCCAGGGCAATGAAGGAGTGGCTTCATAGGAAGCATATGAAGGTCCTGGAGTGGCCTAGCCAGTCTCCAGATCTCAACCCCATAGAAAAACTTTGGAGGGAGTTGAAAGTCCATGTTGGCCAACGACAGGCCCAAAACATCACTGCTCTAGAGGAGATCTCCATGGAGGAATGGGCCAACATAACACCAACAGAATGTGCCAACCTAGTGAAGACTTACAGAAAACATTTTACCTTCGTCATTGCCAACAAAGGATATATAACAAAATATTGAGATTAACTTTTGTTATTGACCAATAACTTATCTCCCGCCATAATTTGTAAACATATTCTTTCCAATCAGACAAGGTGATTTTCTGGATTTATTTTCTCATTTTGTCTCTCATAGTTGTGGTCTACCTATGATGTCAATTACAGGCCTCTCTCATCTTTTTCTTTTTTAGTGGGAGAACTTGCACAATTGGTGGCTGACTAAATATACTTTTTTTCCCCCACTGTGTGTACATATATACAGTCATATATATAGTCTGTATATATATACAGTCATGGCTGAAAGTGTTCTGATTCTTGAAATTGTTCCAGAAATTGAAGTATTCCTCACAGAGCATTATTGCAATTACAAATGTTTTGTTATACACATATTTATTTCCTTTGTGTATATTGAGACACCACAAAAAAAGGCAAAAAGGCCATAATTTCACACAAAACTCCAAAAATGGGTCAGACAAAACTTTCCAAATTGTGGAGTAACAACTTTGTTTCAAAGATGGGATGTTCGTTCATACTCATCTGTGGCAAGTAACATGTGGACAATGTGATAAACCTGAAATCGGATATAAAGGGGTGAAGTTGACTCAATCTCTGTATTGTGTGTCTATGTGTATCATATAAGAGAACCGAACACTTGAAAACCCAACTTATTGAAAAAAATCAGCAGTCTTAAAGGTACAAGTCCATCTCCAGAGATCTTGATGTTTCTGTGTCCATTGTGCGCAATATAATCAAGAAATTTACAACCCATGGCTCTGAAGCTAATCTCACTTGATGTGAATGGCAATGAAAAAATGATGAAAGGTTACAATGCAGGATACTGTGAAGGGTGGATAAGCAGCCCCAATCAAGTTATAAAGAAATTGCAGCTTTCCTGCAGGCTCAGGGTGCATCAGTATCAGCACAAACTATCAGTCAATAATACAAATAAATGAAACGCTATGGTAGGAGACCCAGGAGCACCCCACTGCTGACACAGAGACATAAAAAAGCTAGACAGCAGTTTGCCAAAAATGTAAGTGACTAAATCAAAATCCTTTTTGGAAATCATCTTGTGGACAGATGAGCCCAAGATAGAGCTTTTTGGTAAAGCACATCATTCTACTGTATACCAAAAATGGAATAAGACATACAAAGAAAAGAATACAGTACCTACAGTAAAATATGGTGGAGGTTCAAAGATGTTTTGGGTTTCTTTTGCTGCCTCTGGGTCTGGGTGCCTTGACTGTGTGCAATATAGCAAACCAAAGAAGATTAAAGAGATTAAAGAGTTACTGTACATCTGCGCTGTCAAGGATCCAATGATGAACATGGGGGTTAGGATGTGTTGAGTTATTTGTCAACACTTTTCAAACAATAATATTCTTCATCAGGACAAACCATCCTATTTTACGCTTGTGTCTTTTCCAGTTCTTTTTTGGCCTCTTGACTGTATGCAAGGCACCATGAAATCTGAAGATTACCAAAGGATTTTGGGTGGCAATGTAGTGTCCAGTGCCAGAAAGCTGGGTTTGCATCCTAGGTCATGGGTCATCCAGCAGGACAATTACTCCAAACATATTTCAGGAAGCACCCAGAAAAGGATGGAAACAAAGTGCTGGAGAGAGTTCTAAAGTGACAGCAATGAATCTGGATCTATATCCCATTGAACACCTGTGGAGAGATCTTAAAATTGCTGTTGGGAGAAGGCATCTTCAAATACCATAGCAGAGAACTGGAGCAGTTTGCAAGAGAAGAATGGTCCAAAATTCCAAGTGAGAGGTGTAAGAAGTGATTGATTGCAGTTATTTATTCCAAAGGATGTGCAAATAAATATTAAGTTGAGGGTGCCAACAATTTTTTCCGGCTCTATTTTTGGAGTTTTGTGTGAAGTTACCGTATGCCCAATTTGCCTTTTTTCATTATTTTTATGTTCCAATACACAAAGGAAATAAACATGTATAGCAAAACATGTGTAACTGCAATTATATTCTGGGAGAAATACTTAATTTTCTGGAACAATTTCAAAGGTGCCAACACTTTCGGCCATGACTGTAGATTGTACAGAGAGTGTACAAACTAGTGGGGACAGGAGTATAAAATCTATATCTGAGAATTGAAATACAGTGCTCATTGCTTGGTATATCACAGAATGCTCAGTCACTTGGAGTATTAAACAGAATTTTGGGTGGAAAATTAAATGATTATTTTGGAAAATAGTAAAATATATTTGCCAAAAATATTTAACACGCCAAAAAAGGTTATGTTTCCTATAGTAATAAAAGGAATACCAAAGTACATTCTAGGGATTCCAAAAGTAGTTTCTTGTGCCATACGTTGGGCTCATTGGCTTCTATGGCACTGTTCAGTGTCTGTACCATGAGTAAAGCCTAAGTGAGGTGGAACTATAAATTTGCAAATTTATAGTTCCATAGTATTAAGATGGAAAGAAGCACAAGTTTGACCTATAACCTAATATATTGATCCTAGGAATGCAAAAACCCATCATACAGATGCTACATGCCCCATATTAGGGGAAACGTTCCTTCCTGACTTCACATATTGCAATGAAACTAGCTCCCTGGATCAGCATCCCATCACACAATATATATCCCATAATAACCTACTGTATATTTTTCAAACATTAAGGGCCTTCTTGTACTTTTTTCGCAAATAGGTAGAGAGTTCCATTATCACGGAATATGAAAAATATCCCTAAAATTATAGGATTTCACAGAAAGGAATAAAGCTTAACTTTTAATGAAAATCTAATTAAAAACCCCAAAATGACCTGAAAATGACTGGGGCACTGTGAGACCCATTTCCTGAAACCAGGAACAAGACAAGACAAGCTGAACTGATGTTAGGTCCATAGTTATTGGATTCTTCTCAGCCTAAAAATTCCAGCCTGCAGCCACTCCAGAAGTGGAGCATCACATAACATTCGCCATTTCTTTCACTTTGCCATTGGTTTTACCGATTGCTCTGGTGCATTGGCAAATGAATAGAAATGCTTTTGGGGTTGATATCAGCTGTTTAATGTCCACATCATTCCCTGGTGTTAATGGAGAGGTATCCCTCAGACACCTCCATTGCTAACTGTTATCCAAAATACACAAATAAAATAAGTTATTTCAATAATCACATCCCAAAACATTCCCTCATTTACCATTTTTATAAAAAAATAAAAAATATGCAGCTCCTCTATAGTTCAGTTACGGTTAGTGTTGATGCACCTTTGAACTAGATCTCGGTGCTTGTTTAGATTGATTGATGAACATGCTATTCATGCGTTATTGATCCATTTGTAATGTTATTCACTTGAAATATTAAAAGAAGAAAATTGCAAATTGAAGTGCTAGCTCCTTTCCATTCTTTCTTTGGATTTTGGCTGTGGCGAGGCTGAATCCTGTGCTCCATTATGATTCAGGATAATCAAGGCAGTGAGCTGGTTTATACATGTTAATCCGCAGTACTCCACCAAATCCGTCATAGTCCAAAAAAAAATATCTGACAAAAACCCACAAACATATAAACACAGAGAAATAAAACAAGACACTTACCCTTGTTCACCACTTTATTCAAAAGAAAAAAAAATCCTGTCTAGTACAACATTGTCTAGGGATTCCGATAAACAAAGTCTATGGAGCGTCGATCTGATACGCCATGGACTTTGCTTGCAGGCAATTCTGGGTCATGCTGCGCTGCGTGTAATTCGGTGCCTCTGAAGATCGGTGACATCAGTAAGATTACCATTTTTATGGCTTCCATCTTTTGCACGACAAAGAAAGGTTAATATAAGTGGATGCATGGGCATGCTGATCAATTTGCTGTAATGCCGATCAGTGCTCATTACTTGCAGAATCTGCCTGGGCCTTAGGGACCCTTTGCACACTACGACATCCGGCGTCGCTGTCAACATCGTAGTGTGTAAATCCTTTATGATACGATTAATGAGCGCAAAAGCGTCGTAATCGTATCATTGGTGTAGCATCAGTCATTTCCATTAATTGGGAAATAACGATCTTACGATGTTGTTCCTCGTTCCTGTGGCAGCACACATCGCTGTGTGTGAAGCGGCAAAAGCGAGGAACAGCTCCTACCTGCGTCCCTGCCGGCTATGCGGAAGGAAGGAGGTGGGCGGGATGTTTACGTCCCGCTCATCTCCGCCCCTCCGCTTCTATTGGCCGCCTGCCGTGTGATGTCGCTGTGACGCCGCACGACCCGCCCCCTTAATAAGGCGGCGGTTCGCCGGCCAGAGCGACGTCACAGGGCAGGTGAGTGCATGTGAAGCTGCCGTAGCGATTATGTTCGCTACAGCAGCTTTCACCATGATATCGCAGCTGCGACGGGGGCGGGGACTATCGCGCACGGCATCGCAGCATCGGCTTGCGATGTCGTAGTGTGCAAAGGGCCACTTAATCTACAACCAACATATAGACCATAGATCCCACGTCACCACGTCCAGCTATAGCTTTCATCTCCATAGGTATCTCACTTACTGAATGTTTTTGTATTTAATGTAAACATTGTAATAAATCATGTAATCTCCAAATGAAAACAGCAGAGAATTCTGACCCTGTGTAAAGTTCATTTAGTTCTATTTTGCTTTTAATTTGATTCTCCTAAATGTACAGTAGCCTTCGGCATGACTTTATGAACAGAGTGACTTTTCATACAAAAATATGTACATCATTTTGGTTCCCTAGTTGCCAACTTGGTCAGTTTTTAAGACGTCTGCCAATGAACTTCTTGATTAAACACTGCATCCTCAGATTTATGAAACACTATATAGTCCTCCCGGCAATAATTTTTGGGGGAAATGGAAGTTTGCCACAGACAATTTAAGCTCACAAAAAAAAGAAGGATTTTTTGGAACACAAATGCAGCTTTAGATGTGAAGGTCACGTAATTCAAAATGTGAACCCAACATAATTAAAACAGGGAATTACAGTTCCGGCTAATAAGAAATGCGTATATCAGTTACAGTATATTGTACAGTTATAAAGAACATGATGCTGAATTCTAAATTACCAATCTGTAGTAGACTTTGTAGACTAAGCAGATCTGAGTTTGTCAGGTCAGTGAGGTTGAGATAATCTTCCGGCACCATTCACCATAATTTTACATATTACAACAGGTAAAACAGGTAAAATTATCACAAAATCTAAGGCATTGTTCACACATTGCTTTTTTGCTGCTTTTTTTCTGAAGCCAAAACCTGCTCTCATGGCAGTAAAAATGCTGCAACCAAAATGCAAGTTTTGCTTCATTGTTTCCAGCATTTTTTATGTATTTTTCCGGATCTCAAAGTTTGGCTTTGCCTCCACCTTGCAAACATAAACAATACAATGTATTAGGCCTCCAATGCACGATATATGTGACAACATGAAAAAAAAGGACAATTTGATCAAAATATTTAGCAGAAAAAGGCTTTTTTATATTTATTAGGTAGGCTATTTCATTACTTTTAATACATATTATTAATTTAATTGTCACTAATTCAATAAAACTGTGATTGAAGTGGGGAGACACAAAAGGGTTGCATTAAAAGCGCAGCAGTGAAGTAATGTTATATGAGTGTATGAAAAACATACATAATTGCAAATGTAAAAAAAGCACGGGAAATTGAATTGATTGGGCATTGTTTACTTTTAACCCATATCACTAATTTAGTTATCACTAATTCAATAAAACTGTGCTTGAAGTGGGGCAAACGAAAAGTATTGTGTGAAAAGCACAGCAATAAACTAATGTTATATGATTGTATGAAAAAAAATACATAATTGCAAAAGTAAGCAAAGCACGGAAAGTTGAATTGGTCGGGCATTGTTTACTTTTAACACATATCACTAATTTAATTAAACTTTTCTTGGAGTAAGGAGAAATGAAAAAAAATAAGTGCAAATTCTTACGCTACAGTAAAACAATGTGGAACAATACCTATAACAAGTCACTTTGGTTTATACTTGTTAAAATCACGAAAATAAATTGGTTTCACATCCTACTGTACTAGCGTTGTTTACACTGATAACGCTGCAGTGGCGATCAACTTGAGTCTATTCAGGCAATCCGATGTTGTAACAAGAAGAAGTATAGCTGCTTATTTTGATTGAATATATTTATGGCCAACAGGAATAATTGCATCTCGGCAGTCGCCGGAGAAGGTCGGGACTTCAGAAACAGCCGAGTGGGCTTGTCTGGGATGATTTCATGACTCCCATTCTAGGGGATTTCTGGAAACAGCATAGGATTGTTAGCTCAGCTGTTTCCGCTGTCCCACCCACCCGTCTCCGCCACATACAGATAGCGATTACTGTCTTAGCCAATAATTGCTGAAGTAGGAATACCTGTTTAACACTGTCCACTCCACTTTACGGCACCAGGTCACTACTCATAACCAACTGTTCAAACACATCTTTATTATCTTTAACCAAAAATAAATATATGGCTGTTAAGTCTGAAATGAATTATATGTCTTTTTGGCAGAGGAGGACAGCTTTTTATTTTATTGTTAGTCTTACAGCAATGTTATCTTAATTTTACACTTTCAGTTTGTTTAGAGAAATGTCTTACTATCAAGGGTTGCCAAGTTTCCTTATCGGCTGCAGCTTTACAAGATCATATTTATGGCTTTGACAAGTATGAAGAAATCACGATTCTCAGCTTAAGGGAACATGGGAACATATTTTGTGTTGTTGGGCAGTTTTGTTATACATTTTATAAAAACACATTTGTATTAAAGGGGTTGTACACTATCTGGCCAATTAATTTTTATACTAAGTAGTCACCCTTTGTAAATTAAAAATAACAGATACCTCCCTTACTAGCAATGTTGGTGCTTGGTCTTCCAGGGATCAAGTGACATTGTTATGTCACATGAATCCTGCAGTCAATCAGTGGTCGCTATTGGCCTGCTGCGCTCTCAGTTCTTCTGCTTATCTGACATTCATCCACGTGAAGTAAGAGTGCAGCTGCCCCATAGCGGAGGCGGCAAATTAGTTGCGGAGCTTATGTGACATAACAATGGTACTTAAACCTTGTCAGATAGACATCCACTATGTGTGTTCACCGTTTTCCCCCACACAGTGGTATTTCCCAATTCAGAGGAAGGAAGTCTCAAAAAGCTGTTAAGATAGTTATGCAGTGGAGGTCCCCATTTCAGCCTCCTTCTCTTCATGGGTCAGAGCTTTTCTTACGAAGTCAGAGAGGAATTTTTTAACTTTATTGAATATAAATATTTGTGAAAAGGTTAGTTTTGGTCTCCTTTTGTCTCCTGAAATGTCCCGAGAAGTCAGGAGATGATATTTTGTCTATACATTTTTTTTTCCCAGACCCCATTTTGAAAGGTCCATCTTGTATATGACAGCAAAAAATGATAGAGTAGTTGGGTTTTTGAGCCATATTACACACTGTATTCTCTTATTATTACGTGCTGTAATTAGCAATAGAGTATAAAAACTCAATGGATTGAACCTGTTTTTTATTTCTCCTAGGATCTAGCTCAGGTAATCTCATATATTTATTTTTGTCTACTACACAGTTTCCAGAACATGTAGTTTGGGATTTTCCAGCAGTATTTTGGTTGGAATATGTTTGGAAATGATTATTAAACTAACTGCCTAGAGAGTTTCCAGTTTCTACGTTGCTTTCAATTTGCTATTGACCAGGTGGCTGTATACCTCTTCCTTTTGATGAAATAGCAGTTTCTGCCATCTTGCATTTGGCAGGAGCATGTATCATGTGAGTAAAGTGTCCCAGCAATAAGTAATTTAATAGTCCACCAGTTCTTCTGATATACTTGCAGCTTAATCCACGAGTGAAACTGGACGATTTTGATTAATGACTGTGTTGTTACTCATTTAACGATGTGGTAATATGCTTCATGACTCCTTCCAAAAATATTTCTAAATTGTGGTCTGCGGAAAAAATTTACATACAGTAGTTTGTTATTAAGACATCAGTAAACCTTATACAGGGCCTCTGCGGTATGATATTTATAGACGTTGAAGGGTTAAACGTTTTATACACATATGTATATAAAATATATGTCACCAGCACATTTATCATTCAATTTTCCAATGGATGTAAAAAAAAATGTAAGCCCTCTAGTCATAGTATAATAACACACCTCTGGATGGGACTTAAAACAGATATTAGTGGGCAGGTGGAAAGACCCCACTGACTTATAATGCCATCTGTGGCTGCTCAGGACACTCTTACGGTACATTGCCATGATCAATGTTTGTTGAGTTTTTGACCCTGCAGAATTTCTGCACCTTACTTTTCTTGCGTCTTTTTCATTGCATTTTTGTGTGTGTTTTTGACCCTGCATTTTTATTGCACTTTTCAGGCGGTATTTTTTTGCTTCTCTTTGGTGTTTCATGCTTTAAATAAAGCTGCTTTGTTTTTGGAACTTTCTGGTATTGACATTTTTAGATGTGGATTACAAGCATTTTTGACGGGTTTCCGCTGTGGAAGCCCACTAAAAACGCTTGTGTGTTTTGTACCTGCAGATTTTCTAAAACTAATGCAAGTCTATTGGGAAATTCTGCACAGAAAATAAAATTCTGCGTCTATATATGCAGGATAAATTGACATGCTGCAGATTGGAATAACCAACCACAGGTCAGTTTACGCAGCGTAAAAAAAGGGAAAACAATGGGCACGAGGTTTCTATTAATCTCAGTCACTACTGTAAAATGCTGCATTTTTGGCTAATCGGAAATAAGCAACATCAAAAATGCAAGGAAAACTCATCGTAGGCACGTACCCTTATTGTGGTAAGTTGAGAACTGTTAGATTTTGAGGTGGTGCTTGGGACTTAAATGGGCAAAATCGAATTACATTTAGCGCTATTATTTCTGTTAATTTGACAGAATCCGTAAGGAAAGATCCAAATAACACGTAAGACAAGGATGCAGGAATGTGTGTCACGATATATGAATACATCCAGTGCACATGAAATTTATTTACCTCACTGGATTTCTCAAGTTTTTTGAAAGTCGTGTATGCCTGGGATGTTCCTTAAGTTCAGCCTTAAGCCCACTATACACATTAGGCTAAAGTTGTCTGGAACCATTAATTTTGTCTTGATTGGTTGACAGTACAATGTGTATGCAGGCCTCCTGACTCTCCTCCAACACATGATGTCGGGGAAGAAAATTAGACAACCTGTTGGATTTCAATGACACTTTCAAAAAGAACCCAGGAGCGCTCGGCCAAGCCAAGTGTTCGTGTGTTTGAGGGAGCGGAGCTGGTAGAGATAGCTGTCAGCTGATATAGACCATTTGTCATCAGAACTCTCAAGCAAGTACAGCAAAATTATACCAAGATTTCAAAGTTTTACTTGCCAGGAAGAACGTTTCTCGTGAAAGATAAACATTATTGCTAGTTCTTTTTTAAAATAGAATTTCCTTGAAGCACTTGAAAAGAATGTGATAGCTGGAAATCTGTCTTGATCAGATCTTCCTCAAAGACCATGCATGACCTTCCTCAAAGACCATGCATGGTTTGAGAAGACCCTGAGTTAAGGAGAGTTATGGCAAGACGTACACATTTCCATGCCTGACATGAAAGAGAGTAAGCAAGCAACACTGTTATCTGGGCGCTTATAGGAGAATGCTTGAAATAAAGGTCTAGTCCAAAAATGTACCATAACCTTTATAACCTGTTCCAAGGCTGCCAGCGTGCTGGGGTCTTGGACGGGCAAGTCACTTTTACAGGGGCTGATGTTTGACTTGTTGAACCCGCGTAAGAACTTATGTTCCTGATCCTGATTTACCCATGCAGAGCCCAGTCAATAAGAAGTAAACATCCACCGAATACATATTTTATGCAGACTAAAACATAATCTCATTCGCTCGTGTAAAATGACTATATTATGATTATGATTAGCGCTTGTTAGTTTACAGGGAACATTCTTGGAGTTTACTTTTAGAGAAGTAAAGCAAGTGATGTACTAAGCGCTCACACTTAATCCTTTGTATTACTATGTATCACAATAAAGCTAATCCAGCTTTTGTGAATTTGTGGAATTGGAAAGCCTAGCTATTGGCTAATATTCTTTTTTGCTACCATTCTGAGGTCAAATCGCATGCACAGTAACACTCACTTTTCCATGTGTTTCTGGAGGCTACGATGAAACTGAGCGCGTTTTACCACTAATACATTCCTGCTACACGCCCACATTCACTATTCATCCACATTCATCTGTTTGCTTTCGGCCTTTCGTTGGCACAGACACTCGGCTGAAAACACATTGCTTCATTATGCTTTTAATCAACAATCTAAACAGAAATATAAGCCAGAAAGTGTGTTTACACAATCACAGCAGCATACAAGTATGTAGCCAAATGAATATTTAATGCTCTTTGTTATGATAATTTCGTCTACTGTAAATACATTTAGCTAAAATGATGTTGCCTGGTTCTGCATTTCTGCTACTTATTCTTTAATAACTCTTCCATGTTTTGCCTGCTTGTTTCAGGATGGTTAGGAAACTTTGTTTAAAACTTAATACTAATATTTGTGTTTTTCTGGAGAGAAAGTGCAGCTAGCACCCCCATAAATCAACTCTGATCCTTTGGCCTGAATCCCAGGTTTAGCTGGCTCAACTCTAAATTAAAGAACATCCCTCCAAAGTGTCTGCCTCCAAATTACTAAGTTGATAAGATTTGTTGGTCTTTCATCCTCAGGCTGACTAGAAATTGGTGTCATAAAGCCCAGAAAACAATTTAGTATTTAGAATGTTGCAAAAATATCCAGCGCTGGGGTAAAGAATCCAGAGTATTAGGGGAATCTCTGATTTTGGAACTGATCACTTGCTGTTTCTTGATTTTCTAGTTGACCATATTGATGATGTATTTTCTCTGTGCTGTAATAACATTTTCATATGTTCTGCATGTACGGTATATAGTTTTGACCTTTTGGGAGTTTTATGTTTTAAAGATAGTTCAAAGAGTACATTCATATGGGTGAAATACCAAGTAACAAGCATGTATTGTGTTCTGGGTTCAAGTATTTATGACTCTGGGGCAGAATCTATGTAACCCAGCACATGGCCCCTGTGATGACTTTTGAGTGTATCCACTAAAAGGGATCTTTATCTAACAACTGCTATACCATTACACATTACACTTCTGCCTTCTCATAAATATTCCCTTGCTGTTAAAGGGGGTGTCTCAACATAAGAAAGTATGTTTCTAAAGACTTGACCATTTATTTCATTTGAGATTCTAAAATTTACTGCTTATTGCTTAGCTTACCGAGCACCACTGCATACTAACATCAGTGGCTGGTTTCCTAGGCAAGGAGCATAGTGCTTACAAGCTCTTTGTTAAAAAGCTTGCAAGCGCTGCTGTAAAGCTAGCCAGCTTTCTGGATCTAGTCACTCAATTGATGCTATAGAGCAATGCTGCCTCTGTTTACAGCATTGGGGAGAGCACAGTTCAAGCCATTGGCATAACCATTCCGCCAGCTTGACTTGTCAATGTGAAAACAACATCCATCCTATCCCCACCCCCGCAGCAGGAGCTGGGAGGTTAGGTAGGGGTATGCTCCTGCAGATCAGTCTTGAGAAAGCCCCTTTAAAGTAGACGGTAGTGTGTAAGACAAACATCCTAAATACTGGATCTAAACTGCTAAGGAAATTGTAACTGGCAGGAAAGTCATTCTCAGTCGAAGGAAACCACAGTAATAACCTTAATAACAAGTGTCTATTATTTGATTGGGCAAAAGTAGCAAAGCAGAAACCAAACAAGTAACCAATTAATCATATCTAATATGTAACGCAAAGTCTTAGCGTCACTTGTTTTCATGTTGCCCACACCCTTGTAAGTGTGTGACATTTAATCAAACCTTGTTAAGAACAGTAATCCTATGGGATTAAATGTGGTAGTGTTTGATAAGTAAGGAAAATCATAAGACAATAAGCCTTTAATTTATTTGCTCATAATTTGGAAACCCCAGAAAGATGTAAAACATTAAAACCAAATAGAGAAGAATAAAAAATAATTAGTGTTTCCTTTTTAATAATGTATTTTTAAGATGTATTGCATTTGTAAACTTTTGTAGACTTAAGTATTGGGAGCAAATGATAATGGAAAATAGCCATCAAAAAAGAAGAAAAGAGGAAAAACGTCTCTCAAATTGCAAGTTCAGTAAGGGCCATTTCACACCGCATTCTTCCCCATGTTCAATGGTCCTGTTGGGGCTTACATCCATACCTCCCACAAAGGGAATTTGGACTTATACGCCGACAGAGCCATTGGCTATAATGGTGCAGACGAAGTCTTCTATGTCTGGGTGTCCACCTTCAGTAGGAGTATATGTCCGAAAATCGTGCATGACAACAGACACGTTAATTCCGTTTGCGCCATTATAGTCAATAGCCACATAGGCGCATATTCCTGAATCCCATTTCGTGGGGCTTTGGACCTAAGCCCTGACGAGATCATTGAACAGAGGACAAAACGCAGTGTCAAAGGGGCCTTAGTCAAGTCTGACTCATCATAGAACTTCGAGACCTAACAAGAGTTATCAACCAAACCAGCGTCACATCTGTAGGCAGTCTTGTTTAAGATCCTTTACTCCCCATGTGTACAGAATTGGGTTCTGTTTACCTAGGTGAGGTGCCATTGAAACATTTGCCGGAAGATATTAAAGGGAAGGTGTCCTCAAAATTTTTTTTTTTCAATAACTGAAAAAATATAAAGTATTAATGTTTTAATGTTATGTGTACATATTATTATTTGTTTTTAATTGAGAAAAATATTTAAAAATTTTTTTAAAGTTTGATATTTTTCACTGTTAAACACTAGGGGGAGCAGTTGCTGAAATCCTAGAGAAATCCCACTGTAGAAATAGCCTAGATTACAGCTGCAGTAAAGTGGGCAGAATCTGCTCTACTGTGTGTGATGTCACACCTCCCCCTCCCAATCTGGGTGTTTCCAAAGGATAAGTGTAAACATTCCCCATCATCTGTGCTTGTTGTCAGTGAATAGAAACATTCCCCAACATCTCTGCTTGCTGTCAGTGAGTGGAAACCACACATACATAGGGATATATGGCTTGTAGAGCGTTGCTCCTCCTGTATCATGTGTCAGGAGCGACGCTCTACAGGATATTCCTGTGTATGTGTCAAGAGGAGCAACGCTCTGCAGACTGATACAAGCAGAGAGATATACAGTATACCACGCTGCCCCACTGAGCTGCTAGGAGTAGAGGCCAGGGGTGAGCACACACAAGTGGAGAAGCGGCGGGAGCTGCGACGCCAGCGGTGGGGGGTTGGTGGTGGTGGGGCGAAGCGGTGGGGGCTGGAGAGCAACGACGGCGGCGGGGGGAGTAACATACCGGTAGCTTCGGACTGGCTACGGAGCTCTCACCTGCAGCCTGGACTGATCTCAGAGGTTGCAGGACAGAACTGCGAGCGCCGAGTGATTGATTCCCCGGCGATTGCAGTTCAGTTCACAACAGCTGCAGACAAACCGGGCTGATCTCCGGAGTTCAGGTGAGAGCACCGGAGATCACCCTGGCCTGTCTGCAGCTGACATGAACTGCACCGCAATTGCCGGGGAATCAATCACTCGGCGCTCGCGGTTCAGTTCAGGCTGCACTCTGGAGCTCAGGTGAGAGCTCCAAAGTGCAATGCAGGTAACGGCAGCCAGAACTGGCATTACTGGAGATTCCTCCGGTAGCCAGTCCGACGCTGCGTACCGGTACTCACCCAACCCGGCGGGTGACAGCGGGGAAGCTCCAGACGGCACTGATCTCCTCCCTCTGCTGTGATCTGGACAGCCCGGGGGCGCATCCAGGTCACAGCAGACGCCTACTCTATGTTAGTCTTTGGGGTCGGATCCCGACCACTGTTCTCTATGCACAGGGGGCTGCCATAAAGGACGTGACTAGCTGTCGTTACAAACACCAAATCCAAGATGGCAGCCCCCAGTGCTTCAGTAAAACTGGAATTAAATAAAAACTAAATAAACAATGAGTTTATTTTTGTATTAAAAATACTTGATTTCATAATCACTATTATTAATACAAAAATAAAAAAACGCGAGACTTTACCTTTAAGTCTCCTTGCCGAAACCTGTTGGTGTAGAAACTTCAACTATTACACTGCTTCAAAAACATCTCAGTGAGACAACTAGATCCCCACTCTGCAACAAGCAGAAACAAAAACCTTGAAATGTGCTGTCTGGAGATTGTTTTTGTTTGGTTGATATCCCTTGTCTCATGGCTCTATTATAGATCAGTGTTTGGCCTCCAGAGGAGATAATATTAAGTGGTCTTAGGGTACCGTCTCACTAAACGACGTACCAGTGGTTCCGACCACGATATGACTTGGTCAGGATCACTGGTGCGACGCTACATGGTTGCTGGTGAGCTGTCAATCAGGCAGATCTCATCAGCGACCAGTGACCAGCCACCAGCGACGCATGGAAGCGATGCTGCACTTGGTAGCTAAGGTAAATATCGGGTAACTAAGCAAAATGCTTTGCTTGGTTACCCGATATTTACCTTGGTTACCAGCGCACACCGCTTTGCGCTGGCTCCCTGCACTTGTAGCCAGGGTACACATCGGGTTACTAAGCAAACTGCTTTGCTTATTTACCCGATGTGTACTCTGGCTATGTGTGCAGGGAGCAGGGAGCCAGCACTGGCAGCCTGAGAGCGACGTACGCTAGTAACCAAGGTAAATATCGGGTAACCAAGCAAAGCGCTTTGCTTAGTTACCCGATGTTTACCATGGTTACCGATGTACGCAGCTGCCAGACGCCGGCTCCCTGTTCCCTGCACATTTAGATCGTTGCTCTCTCGCTGTCAAACACAGCGATGTGTGCTTCACAGCGGGCAAGCAACAAGAAAAAAATGAACAAGAGCAGTGTGTAACTATCAGCAATCTCACAGCAGGGGCCAGGTCGCTGCTTAGTGTCACACACAGCGAGATCGCTGATGAGGTCACTGGTATGTCACAAAACCTGTGACTCATCAGCGATCTTGCTAACGATCTTGCTATGTCAGAAGTACCCCTTAGAGAAAGAGTTTTTACCTTTGTGGAAGGGAGCTATTTTGTGTGCCTATAAGATTCCTTAGGTCTCCAGAAGGAGAACCAATACCTTCTAAGAAAAAGCAACTTCAATCTATTTTCTAAGATCTTGTTCCCAACTATCCAGCCATCCTGCTTTTTTTCCCTCCAGCATGGCAGTAAAACGCCAGAGGGAATCTGGGGAATCTGATGTGAGAACAGATGCCGTAGTTTACTATAGAATCATTCATATTTATCAGATTTTACAGTGGACTCTTCAAGAAGCCGGATCAAAAAATGCTACCTGTCATGTTGCATTTCTCAATTCAGTTCACTCGCTTTGTAGTAGAACCGGTAAAAAAAAAAACCTGGTGAAAATGGATTCCATTTTGACATCAGCTGTCATCATTCGAAGCACAAGAATAGTTTTCCACATGTCTGTGATATGTGGAAACTTGGCCTATGGTGTTGCCAATGCTGCATGAAGTGGTTTTCTTGGCATGGTAAAGACTTTCTGTTCACATAGAAAGACTGAAAAAAAGAGTATCGGGGAAACAATTAATAGATTGTTTTGCTTGATTATTTGAGCTATCCAAAGGGTGTATTATTTGTTTCTTGATGGGACTGTGATGAACACTTCTCTTGCTGGCTACAATGGATGAAAATCCTCATTCGCTATGGAGCTTTTTTTTAATAAACTATGGAATAGAATATACTAGAACTGTAGTAGAACTTTTCAATTTTACTTTACTTTTTTTATTGTTTTCTTTTTTAGAAAAAAGCACAATGCTTTGCAGTCAGCTTAAGTAGTATTATCATGCAATGATATAAATATTAGAATCATAGTACAATAAATACATGGTGATTAAAAAAAATGTCATAATTCATATAGCAGTGCGGTCCATGAGCCATGCCAAAACTAATTAATGCGTCTGAGAACTGTACTGGATGTGTTACAAGTATCAAAGTGTGTTTAATCACGTTTGACAGGAGGCTTTTTGGAAATGGATTCCTTCTCTAAATTGGAGTGTGCCCTTTTCGCCCCAGTTTTATCAGACCCATGCTGTTTACTAAAATTGCTAGTTGTTTTTTTGCAGGCAACCCACAGTCCATTAGCACCAAAATGGGCTAAAAGCAAAAAAATAAAGCTGAGATATTGCTTTAATATGTATACTGTATATATTGGACAATGATTTTCTTTTATTGACTGCCGAAAAACAAAGAATTATTTGAATGAACTGCATTCAATTGAAGAACTTCTTTCAGAAATGTTGTTTTAGGCTTTTTGACATGTAAAAGCATGCGTGCTTTAGGCTTTTACATTCTGAAAAGAAAGTCGATTGTGCAAGATTGCAAGGCAAAAGTAAAAGGCGAAGCCATGGTTTGTAATCTGAATTATTCCAACCTCTATTATGTTTGATGCCTCTCCTGTCTCTGAATAATAAATATCAGGTAGAATGTGCTTGATTGCTGCCTAGCAACAATACAGTAAATAGAAAAGCTGTGGAAAATAAAAGCGCAATAGGGTCTTACCCTAATATGTATAGGGTAGGGAAGGGGGGAGCAATATTACTCACCAAATGTAGTTGTGACAGTCACAACCACTATAATCGCATGTAGAAATAGATCAAGGCAGCAGCAACCCAAAACGGCAGAGAACAGGTAGAAGACGGGATTGTAATGCCGCGCCAATGATCACCAGTCAGAGGATCAGATTCATGTATCTTTATTGTTGCATAGGTCTACGCGTTTCAGGAGCTCTGCTCCTTTCCTCAAGACCGTCAGAAATATGACCACATCAAATCTCCTCTTTGATGTGGTCTTATTTCTGACGGTCCTGAGGAAGGGAGCAGAGCTCCTGAAACGCGTAGACCTATGCAACAATAAAGATACATGAATCTGATCCTCTGACTGGTGATCATTGGCGCGGCATTACAATCCCGTCTTCTACCTGTTCTCTGTTAGCAACAATACAGGGATGGAACGGGTGAGATCCACAAATCTTCCTAGGGTCGGGCCGGACATTGCGACATTGACTTGTTCATTATGAGACAGAAAACCACATCGGTGACCAGTCCTTCAGTTTCAAGTTCATTGCTAAGTGTGCACATGATTTTACCAGAAAAAAGCTGCATCACCTCAAATTCACACCATCAATTGTAATAATTACACAATTTTGCAGGTGGTACTGCTGTTTTCTTGCAAAATAATGAATACCATTAAAGTTGGTCTGTCACCCCCAAAATGCAAAATATACTACTTAATGTGAACCAATCACCAGGATTTGCCTATATAAACTAAATCCAGTGCTATACTGGCGCTATCATGCTGATTCTATACATACCTTTAGTTGTCAAATTGGATCTATAGGTTTTGAAATACAAGCAAGTAAAGTTACAAAAATGTACAGCTTTTTGATTGGCAGCAGCTACTGAATAGCTAATATGTGGGTCGGGTTTTGCTATCAATTCTTGCCCCTGTCTGCTGCCTGGCCTCTGTAGATGCTAGACTGTATGGGCTCCTTCCAGGTATGAGTCATTTCTGTCACATGATAGGGGCTTGTTAGAAATGCAGCCAATATAGTCTAACATCTACAGAGGCCAGGCAGCAGACAGGGACGGGAATAGATAGCAAAACCTGACACACCTATTAGCTATTCAGCAGCTGCTGCCAATCAAAAAGCTGTACATTTCTGTAACTTTACTTGCCTGTATTTCAGAAACTACACATCCGATCTCACAACTAAAGGTATGTTTAGAATGAGCATGATAGTGCCAGTATAGCACTGGCTTTAGTTTATACAGGAAAATCCTGGTGAATGGTTAGCTTTAAATGGATATATAGAGGATTTAGCTCCTATAAAAGTCATACCAGCAGTATACATTTTACTGTATCAATCACTGTGAAATCAGTGAAATCCATTTACAAAAAAAGGGGGTTTTAGTACACCCTTGATGTGCCCAAGTGCTCATTACACCATTGCCCCCAATTTGTATTTCTAGCATTTCCCCGATCTTGATTGAAACGCTCATTTGTCCAAGGCGAGTGCTACCGGAACTTAATCTGAATCTCTACATGTGCACACTGACACTGCAGGAGCACAAGGACATGCACATAGTATGGACGCAGACTCAATTTTATTCATGGTTCCAGTCTGCATCTGCCACTTGATACACCGATACATCTGGAAGTGAAGCAAACAAGTGGTTTCAGAGAGGAGAGGATGAAGGACATATCATACATGTGGCTCCTGACATCTTTCTGCCATCCTGCAGGCTTGCAGACTGAGGTCAGACATTGCTCGCTCTGGGAAAGCATGAACTGTCAATCACTATCAGGCCTCCTTCACACGTCCGTGTCTCCGGTACGTGTTTGGTCCGTTTCCTCACGTGCCGGAGACACGAGCACACGTAGACCCATTAAAATCAATTGGTCTGTGCTCACGTGCGTGTTTTGCCATGGACCGTGTGTCCATGTGGAGCATATGTGTGCCCATGTGCTCCACACGTAGACATGTGTTTTTCTTCGGCATCACGGGTGTCACACAGACCGCACGGATGTGATCCGTGTGACACGGAGAAAACACACGTGCCTGTGAAATAAAAAGAATTTCTGTACTCACCTTCTCCAGCACTACTGTCTCGCCACTGCTGGCACTTGCTTCGGACTCCCGCTCATTATGCTCATTGTATATTCACTCCACTGCGGACCGGAAACAGCAGCAGCGGGTTAGTAGGCAGGATAACACACGGAGAACACACGTGTGCCATAAACACGGCACACGGAGGGCAATACGCACATTTGACACGTCCGTAAAAAATGAGCGTGATTTTCACGGACGTATGAAGGAGGCCTCAAAGGGAGTACTAAAAATGCAAATTGAGCATAATGGTACACTCCACACCCGACGTTTGTCAAAGTCCCTTCATTGGCATATGGCTTAAAATTCAATTCTCAGCAATTAATACTCTAATGGTGCATTCACATGAGCATATAACTTGGTCGAGTGCTCTCCACTGTTTTATAAGCTAGCACTCATTCCAGTATTCTACTATTGGGCAGTGCTGATCTGCGCTATTTTTTCTCCTGCGGATTCAACATGAGAAAAGACATGAGAAAAAAAGCTCAGCATGTTGCTTCAGAAATTGGATGGCATGCACCCCTTCAAGTCTATGGGTGTGTAGAAATCATTGAACAACTAAGTGTCGTCCAATTTCCACAAACACACAGAAGGGAGAGTATACAGGAATTCTCCATCTTCTCCTTACCTGTGCTACGATTCTCTCATGCAAGAGAATCAGATCACGCAAAGCTGACACGATCATCAAACCCAGATCAGAGTTTGATCAGAGTGTCATTAACATAATTAATCCAATTCTCTCGCAGAGAGAATATGCGCTCAAGTGACCCCGGGTCTAAAGGCCCAGTCACACACAACGACTTACCAGCGATCCTGAAACGATACGACCTGATAAGGATCGCTGGTAAGTCGCTGGGAGGTTGCTGGTGAGATGTCACACAGTCGGCCCTTACCAACGACACAGTAACGATCAGCGGCCTGTATAACGATCTCTGCGGTGGTTGGGATCGTGTTAGGAGACCGTTGGTAGGCGTTAAACACAGCGATGTGTCCTGCCCAGCAGGACATCACCTTTGTAGAAAATGGTCTGGACCATTCGGCAATGACTACCGATCTCACAGCAGGAGCCTGATCGCTGGTAGGTGTCATACATAACGAGATCGCTGGCGAGATCGTTGCTGCGTCACAAAAACGGTGAGTCAGCAACGATCTCGTTAGCGATCTCGTTTTGTGTGACGGGACCTTTAAATGTATACTGCTATTATGATTTTTAGAGGGGTTAAGTCCCCTATCTGACAAGTTAAAAATGTATTTTGCATCTTAGGGGTGAAAGACTTGTTACATGATTGCTTTTCTATCTTGCCCTACAATTTATCTTATGGACTCTGAAGCTGTCACTTGCAGACTTCTTTCTGCTTGCAGTAGCGCTATGGCCCAAAAAACTTCATACTCCTTTCTGTGGGCTGGAACTTGCCCACTGCTTCTGACATGTAGGCTCCTGCAGCCTATCTTGAGCCTTGTAACCTAATGGTATGTTCACATTTTGTCTATTTCAATGATTTAAATACATCCGTCTCTCAAGCAGAAGACATTTCACTAACCAATTCCTTTCTCTACAGTTTTGTAAACCTAAATCGTCTTTTTTTTTAACTTTCCTTAATTGTTTCCTGAGCATTTTTGCAGCTTTTTGGCTGCAGGATTTTTTTTTTTTTTTTTTTTTTTTTTTTGTGTTTTTGGAGAACTTTTTCTGGACATTTTTGGAGCATCATTAAGCAATCAAGGAAACTCTAGTAAGTAAAGGCTAGTAAGTCTTTGAAGTGTATTTTTAGCCATCCCATAGACTTGTATTGAACAACTTCCTAGTAGAAAACACCTGAAGAATGCACAATTATTTTGTTTAAAAGGAACCTGTCATCAGTTGTGGCCCTTATAAACTGCAGCCACCACCAGTAAGCCCTTTTATACAGCATTATAGAATGCTGTATATAAATGTCCAGGCCGCTCTGTATAATGTAAAAAACAGATTGTATTATACTCACCTGCAGGGTGCTCGGGTGCGATGGTCATCGCTTGTCTAAGTCCTGCACCATCTATCTTCCTTCCATCGCTGTCTTCCTTCCCTGTTCCGTGAGGATGACATGTCCTACATCATCCACATAAAGGCCACCATTGCTGAGGGCAAAGCAAAGTACTGTAATGCACAAGCACAGGGAAAGGTCAAATGCCACCTGCGCATGCACACTACAATACTTTGATCTTCCCTCAGCAGGGGAAATCATAGTGCGCGTGTGCAAGAGTGCAATATCGGCCCGGCCTCTATGTGGATGACGTAGGATGCGTCATCCACATGGAACTGGGAAGGAGGATGATGATAGAAGGAAGACAGGAGGCGCCGGACCTGAGATCAGCAACACCCATTGGACCTGAACGCCCCACAGGTGAGTATAATGAATGATGTTTTTTTATATTATACAGAGCAGCCTGGGCACTTATATACAGTATTCTACAGTATTCTATAATGCTGTATATAAGAGCTCACTGGTGGTGGCTGCAGCTTAAAGGGGAAAAACCTGGGGACAGGTTCCCTTTAAGCAGTTGCCATTAGAGATGAGCTGACCTGAACTTTAAAGTTCGGTGTTCATAACAAACACAGATTTTACAAAAAAATCAGTGTTCTAGTTCAGCTTTTGGGTGCTTTATGTATGTTAACCACTCAATCGAAAATCACTGTACTCTGGTACACTTGCTGCTCGGGCCAGTGCGAGCCGCTTTCAGTGTTTGAATGACTCGGACTGGGAGTAACATCAGCGTGATCAGATATAGTGTGGACAAAAAAAACACCCTACCTCCCCCAGAAGTGCTCTCTTTATATGGCTGGCTGTATGTGGATGGAGAGCCAAACTGCCCAATCAGTGACTTCCATTGAGGTTCGAGTCAAGAACAGAACTTTATATAATGTCACTGGCAGAACCTGAACTTCCACGGCTCCGCTCACCTCTTCTTGCCATCTTTTGAAACTTTGAAAAATATAAAAGAAACTCAAAAGCCTGATCATACAGAGGATATAAAAAGTCTATGCAAGCCCGTTAAAATTCTAGGTATTTGTCATGTAAAAAAATTATACCAAGAAGAATAATTTCAGATTAATGTCACCTACAAACTGTATAATTCAAAAGAAAAATAAGCCGAAGTCTTTTCAGGTGGAAAAAGAAAATTTAAAAACTAAAATAATGTTTTTGTATAAATATGCACTCCCTTAAACCAATACTTTTAATTTATGACAGCATTCGGTCTTTTTGGTTACCAGTCTATCAGAACTACACATCTAAAATTGGCTATCTTTGCCCACCTTTTGCCAGTAGTGCTCCACATCTGTCAGATTACGAGGGCATTTCCTATATAAAGCCCTCTTCCGGGCAACTCACAGATTTTCAATTGGATTCATGTCTGGGCTCAAGCTGGGCCGTTCCAAAACTTTGATTTTCTTCTAGCAAAACCATTCTTGATTTGGAGTTATGCTTTCATATTCGACTTTTTACTACAAGCCTGAGGGTTTTGTTGCAAAATTCACTGAGATTTGTAATTGGGCATAATTTCCTTCAGCTTGACTAAGGACCAGTTCCAATTGCCGAACAACAGCCCAAAGCATAATTCTGCCTCCACCATGCTTCACTGTGGGTATGGGGTTCTTTTGTTGATCCGCACTATTGACTTTCCGCCAAACATATCTTTTGGAAATATGGCCATCATGTTCCGTCCTGGGATCATCCGGCCATAACACATTTTCTCACATTTTTGGCAGATTTTATATAGGTTTTAACAAAGCATAGCTGGGCTTGGGTGTTCTTCTGTGTAAGAAAATGCTTCTGTATTGCCACCCTACCCCACAGGCCAGACACTCTTGTGAATAACATGACAGATTGTTATCACATGCCATATACAACCAGCACCTTTACTGTTGTTGTAGGCCTTTTAACAGCCTCCAGGACCATATTTCTTCATGTCTTTGCATCAGCTTTTGAATGATGTCCCATTTTAGGTTACATCCTCAATTATATAACGGTGTTCACACTTATGCAACCACATATTTTATTTGTATATTAATTTTTCACTCAAAAAGATTTTAGTTTTTTTCTCAATGGATGTGTACATATGAGTGACATTAACAGGTGGAAAGAGTTCAGATATTGTTCTTCTCTGTATGATTTTTTTTCTGCATGACAAACAACAGGCATGTGTAAACAGATTTTAGCAGGGATGTGTAGACTTTTTATATTCACTTTATGAGCAGCAGGTTTTACATAAAAATTAGTATGTTCATTCTTTTGAGCTGTTTTCTGCCAGGAGGTGTAAATTTGGTGCTGAATTGTCTACACCAGATTTCAGCACCAAATTTGCACCTTATTGCAGAAAACCACACCAAAACAGCGTCAAAACGAGTTTTGTTTGTTTTTGTTTTTTTGCCAAATCTGCATCTATTATGCTGATTTGGTGCTGAAATTTACATACAATATTGCTGCACCAAATCTGCATCTCCTGGCAAAAAAACAACTGCATCAAAACGTAATGCATTTTGATGCGTTTTTTGCCAGGAGATGCAGATTTGGTGCAGGAATATTGTATATAAATTTCTGCACCAAATCTGCATCTCTTGGCAAAAAAATGCGCAAAAACTGTTTTGATGCTATTTCGCTGCGGTTTTCTTCCAGTAGGTGTAAATTTGGTACTGAAATCTGGTGGCAACATTGTATGTAGCCGAGCTGGAATCATTGTGGGACCTCATGGGAATTATGTTGGATCTGGGTGTTTTGGGGGATAATAAAGGGAATAAAGAGGGTGTTTTTTGTTTTTTTTTATTTTATTTCAATTAAAGGAATTTTTCTGTATTTTATGTTTTATATCTTTTGACTTACAGATTAGTAATGGGGGGGTCTCATAGATGCCTCCCATTACTAATCTAGGGCTTAGTGGCAGCTGTGAGCTGTCATTAACCCCTTATTATGCCGGGCAATTGGGATGAGCCAGATAAAATTCAGATAAATAAAAGTTTCATTGAATGGATGCAACAATCGTGGGCAGCTGCAGGCTGCTATTTTTAGGCTGGAAGGGGACCAATAACCATAAGTCTCCCCAGTCTGAGAATGCCTACCCCGGGCTGTCAGCTTTATCATGGCTAGGTAACAAAATTGGAGGGGACCGCACACCGATTTTTAAAATCATTTATTTAAATACTTTTTTAAAATTATCTGCTTGCAATCCCTCTTATTTTGATACACAGCCAAGATAAGCACAAAGCTAGGGGCTGCAAACTGTGGCCATATGCTTTATCTGTGTTGGGTATCATAAAATATGGAGGACCATACACCATTTTTTTTAATTTATTTTTACTCTACGATAAGGAAACACAGCGCTTGTGATTGCAAGCAGTCATACATGCTGTCACACAGGGTGGGGGCGCTGTTTGACTGCAACCAATCACAGGCGCTGGGACTGCCGATGGGCGGGGAAAGCATTGAAAATATATGATCAGTAATGAGAAGCACTGGAAGTAGTGTTACAGCCATGTGAGAGACTAGTAAGTATAACACGCCACCTTCTTTTCTTTATTTTTCCTTTATTTTTTTTAATTACCCAAATTGCCGGATCCGGATCATTACCCGGAGTTCCCTGAGAATTAAAGGCCCGGGGTCGCCATCACTACTTATTAGGCTTACATGAATAAAGCATCATGGGACATAACTGATTCCATATTAAAAGGGGAAAATTGAAGCGGACTTATGACATGGACTAGGTAAGGGAGTGGTGGGAATGATTTTAAGTGTCTGCTGAAGTTTCTATTTAATACATATTGCAGTGTCTCTTAATAGTTTTCTGTTTAGCAACAAGCTTCTGACTTAATTCCTGTGTCTGAGTATAAATATACATTGTTAGAATACTGTAATCAAATATAATTACTTCAAAATGCTTTCAAAAATAATATAATAAATGCATAATTCCCCTATGATTTAGTCTAAATATGGCAAAGTAAAACAGCTTACTTTTATTTAGGAATGCTTTTAGGCATTAATGTCTTGAATTTGTGATAATCTCTATAATATATCGGTGTCTCACCTAGAGATGGAAGAGAGTACGTTTTATTAAAGTTGTTAAAGCAGATTATGTTAACACAAACCTGTGGGTGTACAGTCTGCTGTGTCTGTAGAGAGGACATTACAGGTATAGTAATAATTCCTTTATTGCACTTTACTTCATACTTACTTTACTTTTGAGCATTAATTATTTTTTTAGACTATGATCTACCGATCTGCCTCTATCCTGTATGAATCAGGATTGTCTAACTCTACCACGCAAACTCATCAAGACTGGCATGGTTCAAGCCAATACTGATGAATCAAGGCCCACATTCTTGTTTAGCTTTGATAGGATTCTTTTTAAATAATATGAATTGTAGCTGAATATTAAGATCAATAAATTTATTATTGGAACTTAGTACTATTTAGCTGTTGTTGTCTTGCACACATCCCCTGTAGCAGAAAGAATGGAAGCCATGAAGGGAAGACACACTCTACATCTTTTCTGTTGTAAAGTGGCAGCAGGACAGGTCCTGGACCTGAGGAATGTGTCACCAAGGTGGCAAGCCTTGGTTATGTCGGACCAGAGAAGTAGGCTCCAGCAGATATAGTACTAAGAAGTGTTTTTTAATGGGCCTGGATTTTGAGTCGAGGCTTTAGAAACTGCCACTAGGGCTGGGTGGGATTGGTCGTTCTCTTACCTCCAATTCCAGGATTTGTAGCGAGTGATAAAATGCAACTTACCTGCCTCATTTGCTGTCTGGGACTAGAACTGAAAACACCTTTTGGTTTAGTCGGAATGAAGGTGAGAAGACTTGTGATCCTGGGCAGACCTTTTGAAAACGGGTGACTCCATATTGTTGGATGGACTCTTGTTTGTTATACCGTTATACCCAAGAGAAGACTGTTTTTTCTGTTCATTCATTGGAGATTTAAGGACTATAATAAATCTTCCTCTTTTACAAAAAGCAACTTCAGTTAACAGTAATGAAATCATTTGTTAACACTAGATCCCAATTATGTAAAAAAAAAAAATCCTGCTATATATCCTGATATCTCAAATACTATAATTAAACAACACTGTCTACTAGGTAGAGATGAGTGAATAATTTCCCCTGCGCAGCAGTCACATCAGTATTCCATGACTGCTGGAGCTCTACAAGCCTCCCCCTACCTCTTGACATCTCTGGTTCCTCTTTTCATCAGTCGTCCTGGCGCGATTTCATGTGTGCCTCCCCCTACCTGCTGACATCTCTGGTTCCTCTTTTCATCAGTCGTCCTGGCGCGATTTCATGTGTGTCAGTCCACAATGATGATGTTGGGCCAAACCAGCTAATCAAAACAGGGGCTGTGGATGTCAGCAGGAAGGAGGCGGTTCACACAGGTCCAATCCGGCATCCTTGGAATACTAATGTCGCTTTTGGACCAGAATCTGGCAAATTTATTTGTTCATCTCTACCACTAGGTATTTTCACTATAAAGGCCTATTCATATCAAGTTTCCTGTTTAAGTTTAGCATGTGCATAGCAGAAAAGCCTACAACTTTCCATAGGGCATCATTATCAAAGAGGGGCCAAAAAAGTGGTGTATCTTGCATTTTAAAAAAAATGCTATAAAATATTGCTGCAGGGTCCAATATTTCATCTATTCCCTTGCTCAAAGTCAAGTAAAAGATACAGTGCCTACAAGTAGTATTCAACCCCCTGCAGATTTAGCAGGTTTGATAAGATGCAAATAAGTTAGAGCCTGCAAACTTCAAACAAGAGCAGGATTTATTAACAGATGCATAATACTTACTGTAATACTATTGTATGTACTGAGGATTTCGATTGCGTTAGGGCAATGACAATCAGAGACGAGTTCTTGGTGCAGAAATGTTTATAACAGGTAACCAACGATATGTACATAAACGGAACAAAACACAGTAGAACAATAAACACCGGAAATACCTTCCAGGATCGGAGCGAAGGGAATTCCCGGGGCCACGCACCGGACTCCCCCAGGGAGACCACCAAGAGCGAACCCCTATACAGGGACTGTCTGGCAATCACCCCAGAAGGCCTAAATGCGCAGCAGCCGGGACACAAAGGGCCAGAGGTATAGTCCAAAAATGTCCGCACGAGATGAGAGTCCAGAGTGGTTACGAACCGGAAGGAACCGGGCAGAAGTGCTGACCAAAGACGGCAGACGGAGTCCGGGCACAGCTTGATGAGTCCGAGTGAAGTCCAAAGTCGGTGTCGGTTGTTTTTCGGGAGGATCCAAAATGTCAATCAGGAACCAAGAACAGCAAAGCAGGAGTACACAGCAAGCAGTATACTCAGGCACTGGACTAAGCTTAGAGGCGGCCTTTTAAACAGCTGGACAGGAAGTAGGGCAACAGAACAGCAAACTCCATGTTAACCGAGGGCAAGCTCTTTCAAAAGAGAACTGGAAATCCCGGAAGTCTGACAGTACTCCCCCCCCCCAGAAACGGCCTCAGGACGGATCAGGGCCTGGCTTGTCCGGGTACCGCCGATGAAACTGAACAACCTTCCGGGGCGCACGAATGTTACCCACGGGTTCCCAGGAATCGTCCTCGGCGGAGTACCCCTGACAACGTACCAGATACTGAAGCCGACGACGATGGAGCCGGGAGTCAATAATGTCCTCAACCACGAACTGCTCCTCGCCGTCAACCATCACAGGCGGAGGAGGAGGCACGACACGACCATGAAACGTATTAGGGGAAACGGGTTTGAGGAGAGAAACATGAAAGACCGGGTGTACCTTTAAATGGTGCGGCAACCGCAGCCGACAGGCCACAGGGCTCACGATCCCGGTGATCTTAAACGGACCGATGAATTTCTGTCCCAGCTTCTGCGAGGGAATACCCAATCTCAGGTTTTTGGTGGATAACCACACCGAGTCCCCTACCTTATACATGGGTGCCTGTTTCCGGTGAGTGTCTGCCGACCTCTTGTAACGCTCCTGAGCCGAAGCCACAGTGTCCTTTAGAACCTCCAGATTCTGTCGTAGCTCCGTCAATCTGTCCTCCACCGCTGGCACCGAAACCGCAACCGGTGACCTAGGCAAAACATTCGGATGGTAACCCAAGTTAGCGAAAAAGGGCGTTACCTTAGTGGAGCTGCTCTGAGTGTTGTTATACGAGAACTCCGCCAAAGGAAGCATCTTCAACCAATCGTCCTGCAGATGGCTGACATAACATCGGAGGTACTGTTCCAGGGTTTGATTAGTCCGTTCCGTTTGCCCATTTGTCTGAGGATGGTATGCAGAAGATAAACAGACATCAATCTGGAGTGCCGAACAAAACCCCTTCCAGAACTTAGACGTGAACTGCACGCCCCGGTCAGAGATGATCTCATCTGGTACCCCATGCAATCGGAATATGTTCTGGATAACCAAAACCACTGTCTCTGCGGCTGAGGGAAGACCGGTACACGGAATAAAGTGAGCAGCTTTTGTCAACCGATCCACCACCACTAAAATGGTATTGTGACCGCCTGAGACTGGCAACTCCACAATAAAATCCATTGAGATGGATCCCCAAGGGCGAGATGGAACGGGTAACGGTTGGAGGAGTCCCGTAGGAGCCACACGAGGGACCTTGCACCGGGCACAAACCACACATGAGTGGACATAGTCTTTTACATCCTTTAAACAGGTAGGCCACCAGAAAAAACGACTCAGAAATTCCTGCGTCTTCTGTACCCCCCTATGACCAGCCAACACGGAGTCATGGACCAACTTGAGAACCCGAAGTCTTACGGCCTCCGGGACATAAATACGTCGCTCTCTCAACCACACACCATTCCGAAGAACAAGAGTCACATCATTCGGGGGGGCAGCAAGAAATACGTCACCATCATAGGCCAGCTTGATGTCCTTCCACAAGTCCTGGTGCTGGATTACTCCAACGAAATTGGGATCTGATAACACGGTCTGAGACGGGGTTCCAGGCACGGAGTCCATGGCGTGGATTCGGGACAAGGCATCGGCTTTCCCATTACGTGAACCTGGACGGTATGTAACGATAAAATTGAACTGATTAAGGAATAAGCTCCAACGGGCTTGCCGTGGAGACAGGCACCTGGCAGACTTAAGAAATTCCAGGTTACGATGATCTGTGAGTACTATCACTTGCTGCGCAGCTCCCTGTAAGTGGTGTCTCCATTCCTTAAAAGCTGAAATAATCGCCAACAATTCCTTGTCCGCAATGTCATAGTTCCTTTCTGCAGGGGACAACCGGCGAGAAAAGAAAGCACACGGATGCAAGAGACTCTTGTCCCCAGTCCTTTGGGAAAGGATAGCCCCTAATGCATAATCGGAAGCGTCGACTTCCACAATAAAGGGGAGTGCGGGATTCGGGTGTACTAGTATTGGCGCTGAGGTAAAACAAACCTTGAGACGATTGAAAGCTTCCTGGGCCTGGGCGGACCACACAAACTTCTGTCCTTTCTTGGTTAACAGAGTGATGGGACGGACGATCTCTGAAAAGTTACGGATAAAGCGTCGGTAAAAGTTGGCAAAACCGACAAAGCGTTGTACCTCCTTGATGTTTCCCGGTTCCGGCCAGTCTAGAATTGCTTGTATCTTGCCAGACTCCATGTTCAGTCCCTGAGGAGAGATGACATATCCTAAAAATTGTATTTGTGAGCAATGGAATTCGCACTTCTCCAGTTTAATGTACAGGTGGTTATCCCTCAGACGGGTAAGTACTGTCTTGACGTGCTCCTGGTGTTCCTGTAGGGAATCAGAAAAGATCAAGATATCATCCAGGTAAATCACCATGAATTGGTCCATTATATCCCTAAAAATATCGTTGACTAGGTGTTGGAAAGCCGCAGGAGCGTTACAAAGTCCTAAAGGCATCACTAGATACTCATAATGTCCATACCGACATCTGAACGCTGTCTTCCACTCGTCTCCGGGACGTATGCGGAGTAGATTATATGCCCCACGGAGATCCAATTTAGTGAATATCTTTGCCTGTTGGACTCTCTCCAATAGCTCAGGAATCAACGGTAACGGATACCGGTTCCGGATGGTTATCTTATTTAGTTCCCGGTAGTCAATACAAGGCCTCAGAGTCCCCTCTTTCTTTTTCACGAAAAAGATGGGTGCCCCTGCTGGTGAGGTAGAAGGGCGAATAAATCCCTTGGCTAGACTTTCATCGATGTAATCCTTTAGTGCTTCTAGCTCAGGTGCCGCCAACGGGTAGACATGACCAAACGGGATCTCCGCCCCTGGGAGTAAGTCTATGGGACAATCATACGGTCTATGCGGGGGAAGCCGATCTGCTTTTCTTTTGTCGCATATATCAGCGAAGTCATGATAAACCGGGGGTAGAACAGGTACCTGTACAGTGCCCTCCGCATTCGGTGTTACTGGAACCGGTACAGTTGGACTAATGGTCGGACCACTCTGCGGTGGGAAGGATATTTCCTTAGTCTCCCAATCGATGACTGGATTTGTAGACCGTAGCCACGGAATTCCTAAAATAATCGGAAAATGGGGAGAAGAAATCAACATGAAAACAAGGGTCTCCTGCTGACCTGGCTTCATCACACATTCTAGGGGTACTGTTTCCCGATCAACTGGTCCAGAAACTAACGGAGATCCGTCTACCGTCTCCATGGTAACCGGTGAGGATCTTTGTTGAGTCCGGATACCGTGTTTCCTGGCAAAAGAAGAGTCCATGAAATTACCCCCTGCCCCAGAGTCTATCATAGCAGATGTAGGTATTAACTGTCCCTCCCACCGAATCTGAATGGGAAGCGAGCAATGGGTGTATTTCCCTTCTGAGTCCTTAGGTGATCTTGACATTACAGTCAAGGGAAATACCGCATCCAGGTGTCCACTTGCCTCAGAGATATCGGACTCTGCGTCTGTGTTGTCACACTCTGCCATGGCTGCCAATACCTTATTTGGGCGATTTGGACGTCTCGGGCAGTCAATCAAGAAATGGTCCGATTGACCGCAATAGAAACACAAACGCTCTCGGAGCCGGTGTTCACGACGTTCGTTGGTCTCTCGCTTTTGCAGAGAGTCCACTTGCATAGGAACGTCCTCGGCCTCCCGTGGCGTCCTGAGAGCGGGTTCTCTGGAAGGAAACGCAAAGTTGGTTACCCGGTTTACAGCTGCCCATTTTTCCTGTCTACGTTCCGTCAAGCGGGTATCAATACGCACACAGTGTTGGAGAAACAGTTCAAAATCCCCTGGAGATTCGGAACGAGCTAACTCGTCCTTGATGGTACCGGACAAACCTTTTCTGAAAACTGACAATAACGCATTGTTTCCCCAGTCGGTGTCTACCACTAACCTCTTGAACTCAGTGGCGTATTCAACGACAGACCGCTTTCCCTGACGTAAGGAAAGGAGAGCCGATTCAGCGGTAGCACGGCGATTCGGATCATCAAACATTTGCGCCATTGCGGTCAGAAAGTCATCCAGGTGATTTAAACGGATATCCCGATTCTCTATCATAGGATTAGCCCAAGCCAGTGCTCGTGAGGTTAATAACATGATTATACATAACACTTTTGACCGGTCAGAACGGTAATAATCAGCATGTACATCAAAAAACAGTATACACTGGTTAACAAATCCACGAAACTGACTACGATCACCACTGAAACGAAATGGGGGTAACCTAGGCATACCGGCAGCTGATACGGACGTAGTGGGGACGGCTTCCTGAGCCTCCACTCTGACTTGCAAATCCTGAATAGCCGGACCCAGTACCTGGTGATCATGGCCCAGCTGTGCCTCCACATCTCTAAGTTTAGTCTGCACCGCCTCCATCTCCTGCTGCAAGGAGTTAATCATGGAAAAAAGCTGATCTACTCGTGTCTCAGTCATTGCCCCAGCGAAATCCTTTTAGGGCCTGAGTATAATGTAATACTATTGTATGTACTGAGGATTTCGATTGCGTTAGGGCAATGACAATCAGAGACGAGTTCTTGGTGCAGAAATGTTTATAACAGGTAACCAACGATATGTACATAAACGGAACAAAACACAGTAGAACAATAAACACCGGAAATACCTTCCAGGATCAGAGCGAAGGGAATTCCCGGGGCCACGCACCGGACTCCCCCAGGGAGACCACCAAGAGCGAACCCCTATACAGGGACTGTCTGGCAATCACCCCAGAAGGCCTAAATGCGCAGCAGCCGGGACACAAAGGGCCAGAGGTATAGTCCAAAAATGTCCGCACGAGATGAGAGTCCAGAGTGGTTACGAACCGGAAGGAACCGGGCAGAAGTGCTGACCAAAGACGGCAGACGGAGTCCGGGCACAGCTTGATGAGTCCGAGTGAAGTCCAAAGTCGGTGTCGGTTGTTTTTCGGGAAGATCCAAAATGTCAATCAGGAACCAAGAACAGCAAAGCAGGAGTACACAGCAAGCAGTATACTCAGGCACTGGACTAAGCTTAGAGGCGGCCTTTTAAACAGCTGGACAGGAAGTAGGGCAACAGAACAGCAAACTCCATGTTAACCGAGGGCAAGCTCTTTCAAAAGAGAACTGGAAATCCCGGAAGTCTGACACTTACAAACCAACAAGTTTTGTTGCTCAGTTAAATTTTAATACATTTTCAACATAAAAGTGTGGGTCAATTATTATTCAACCCCTAGGTTTAATATTTTGTGGAATAACCCTTGTTTGCAATTACAGCTAATAATCGTCTTTTATAAGACCTGATCAGGCCGGCACAGGTCTCTGGAGTTATCTTGGCCCACTCCTCCATGCAGATCTTCTCCAAGTTATCTAGGTTATTTGGGTGTCTCATGTGGACTTTAATCTTGAGCTCCTTCCACAAGTTTTCAATTGGGTTAAGGTCAGGAGACTGACTAGGCCACTGCAACACCTTGATTTTTTCCCTCTTGAACCAGGCCTTGGTTTTCTTGGCTGTGTGCTTTGGGTCGTTGTCTTGTTGGAAGATGAAATGACGACCCATCTTAAGATCCTTGATGGAGGAGCGCAGGTTCTTGGCCAAAATCTCCAGGTAGGCCGTGCTATCCATCTTCCCATGGATGCGGACCAGATGGCCAGGCCCCTTGGCTGAGAAACAGCCCCACAGCATGATGCTGCCACCATTATGCTTTACTGTAGGGATGGTATTCTTGGGGTCGTAGGCAGTGCCTTCCAGTCTCCAAACGTCACGTGTGTGGTTGGCACCAAAGATCTCGATCTTGGCCTCATCAGACCAGAGAACCTTGAACCAGTCTGTCTCAGAGTCCTCCAAGTGATCATGAGCAAACTGTAGACGAGCCTTGACATGACACTTTGAAAGTAAAGGTACCTTATGGGCTCGTCTGGAATGGAGACCATTGCGGTGGAGTACGTCACTTATGGTATTGACTGAAACCAATGTCCCCACTGCCATGAGATCTTCCCGGAGCTCCTTCCTTGTTGTCCTTGGGTTATCCTTGACTCTTCGGACAAGCCTGGCCTTGGCACAGGTGGAAACTTTCAAAGGCTGTCCAGGCCGTGGAAGGCTAACAGTAGTTCCATAAGCCTTCCACTTCCGGATGATGCTCCCAACAGTGGAGACAGGTAGGCCCAACTCCTTGGAAAGGGTTTTGTACCCCTTGCCAGCCTTGTGACCCTCCACGATCTTGTCTCTGATGGCCTTGGAATGCTCCTTTGTCTTTCCCATGTTGACCAAGTATGAGTGCTGTTCACAAGTTTGGGGAAGGTCTTAATTAGTCAGAAAAGGCTGGAAAAAGAGATAATTAATCCAAACATGTGAAGCTCATTGTTTTTTGTGCCTGAAATACTTCTTAATACTTTAGGGGAACCAAACAGAATTCTTGTGGTTTGAGGGGTTGAATAATAAATGACCCTCTGAATAAACTTTTCACAATGTAAAAAAAAAATAAAAAAAGAAATAACATTCTTTTTTGCTGCAGTGCATTTCACACTTCCAGGCTGATCTACAGTCCAAATGTCACAATGCCAAGTTAATTCCGAATGTGTAAACCAGCTAAATCTGCAGGGGGTTGAATACTACTTGTAGGCACTGTATATACATTAAAGGCAACCTGTGTGGTCCCCTGTGCTCTCCAACCGAACAGCATTCATGGTGGTATGCCCAAACTCCCTCCCTTACCAGCCTTGTATAACGCTATTCACTAATATAAATGTTTTTAAAAAAACCTTATTAACCTTGCTGGCCATGTGCTAATTAGGCCCGTGACTAGGCGTTAGTTTCCCTGACTAGTTGGCCCTTTTTCAATGTTATCATGCCCCTGTGGGCGTAATCACATGATTTTCATGAGCCAGTGTCACCTAGAAATCATGTACATGGCTCATTTCGGCTGCCTCAGTGTGCCTCAGAAGCAGGGTGGACTCTTCCCTGCATCGTTAGGCGCACCGTGCATGGCCGTAAGTTTAGAAGATGAATCACATACAGTTCTTCTCAACATCTGTTAATGCGCAGTGTGCCTAATGAAGCCAGGAAGCCTACACCCGGTATCCAAGGCACACTGGCACAGCCAAATGAGCCGTGCGCATGAGCTGCCGGTGATGCCTGTCTCTATGTACCTTAAAGCACTTACCCATTAAATGGATTTTTCAGTGTAAATACAACATTGACTGGAGGTTTGAGTCTCTGCAAAAAAGAAAAATGCGTCATACTCACTTACTGTAAGTCCGGTGAATCTAGCACAGGGTGCACTGTGGTCTATGCCAACACTGGAGGTGAAGACCTCATCATTCACCTGATACAGAACTGCTGCTGCCTGTGATGGGCTGCAGTGGTCAGGTGATATAAACAACATGCATCAAAGAAACATCTTACTGCAGCAGCTGCCAATCACGCAGCAGTCCTGTAATCACTTCAGGTGCTGACACAGACCACAGACCTGTGTTGGATCCCTAGGGGGTATTGCACATTCTCTTATTTTCAGAGACTCCAAGCCCCCAGTCAACATTGTATTTAGCCCAGACAACCCTTGTTGGACCCCAGTAGTCCTTACAGTATTCATGATTATTTGGAGAAAGATATTAACTGGAGAAGTGAGAAAATGTCAGCTTTTGCCAAATTTGGATTTATTCTGATATTAAAATCTACTAACTCATTATCCCTCCAAATACTGTAAACTAATCTTTTATTCAAGCTTTTGCAGTCTCCACTCATATGTAAACTGGAAATAATCCAGTTTTATTCTTTCCAGATGTAAATTTTCCTAGGAATTCTTCAATATCCAGAAGCAGATACATCTTCCACTAGGGAAAGTGTTAATGCTCAGGGAGAAGATGTCAGTTTTTAGCCTGATGATTTCTTACATCCTTGGACTCATTTACACAATTTCCAAAAATCTTAAAAAAGGTTCTGTAGAAATGGATGTTTTAACAAAGTCTTAGATGGATTGTGTCATTAGAAAATTACCTGAAATTAAATTTTTATGTTACATTTATTTTTCAAAATTGTTTTATACCTTTTTTTGAAATCTTAGTTCTGCTATAATTCAGAAATGCTGTTAACTTGGCCTGTTAACTGTATAAGCTTATAGTTCCTGTTCTTTTTATTAGTTACACTGACAGTGACAGACACTGGATCCTACTCATTGAGTTGTATAGAAACATTTTTAGGCGTTTCCTAAAAAGGCACATCTGCATGCTTTTCTCACTATCTGACATGAAATCAGAATAAACCTTTCCCGTTTTAGGTCAATTAGGAACCAAAATTATTTATATTTGCCAAATGTCAGAATAATGAGACAGAGCGAATGTTTTAAGGCATTTTTATTACTTTCTGCAAAGTCAAACGTGTACACACACATTTCATTAGTATTTGGTACCATTGCCCTTAAACTGTATGACTTGGGTGAAATGTTTTGGATATCCTTCCACAAGCTTCTTACAATAGTTGGTAGGAATTTGGGCCCATTCCTGACAGAACTGGTGTAATTGACCCATGTTTGTAAGTAACCTTGCTTACACCTCCTTTTCAGCTTTGCCCATAAAGTTTGAATAGGATTACGATCAGGATTTTGTGATGACCACTCCAAAACATCGACTTTTTTATCCTTAGGTTACTTTGTACCCAGTTTGGCAGTATGCTTCAGTCATTGTCCATTTGGAAGACTCATTTCAACCTGAGCTTTAAGTTCCTGGCTGATGTCTATAAGATGTTGCTTCACTATTGCCATATAATCTTCTTTCTTCATTATGCCATCTATTTTGGGAAGTGTACCAGTCCCTCTTGCAGCAAAACAACCCCACAACATGATGCTGCCACCTCCATGTTCCACAGTTGGGATGGTGTTCTCAGTCTTCAAAGCTTCTCCCTTTTTCCTCCAATCGTAATGAGTGCCATTATGAGCAAAGAGTTCAATTTTAATTTTGTCAAACCACAGGACAAGTCTACAAATATTAAGGTCTTTGTTCCAGGACTTGTCTCCAAAAATGAAGGTTTTTGATACGTTTTTTGTGCACGCACACAGAGCCTGTGATTGAAAGCAGTCAGACACGCTGTCACACAGGGTGTGGGCACATCTGACTGCAACCAATCAGGGACTGCCTGTGGGCGGAGAAAGCAATGCATATGTATGAAGGATAATAAGTGGACCAACAAGTAGCTTTTCAGCCGCACAGGAGACTGGTAAGTACAACACGCTTGCTCTAATCCCATTATCCCTTCTACCACCATTTTAAAGTACCGGATTCTGGTTCCCATAAACTTATATGGGGACCGGTGTCCAGTCACATATCTGGATGAATTCTGGACTGTAACTGTTTTTTCCAAAAAACCCAGTTAGATCCGCCAATCCCGGGTATCTGTGAGTCCGCCCATCACTACTAGTAACATAATCATTTGATTTACACAATAGGTCATATTCTAATAATAAAGGGAACCTGTCAGGTCCCTTATGCATTCTAATCTAGAAGCAGGGTGATGTGTGGCCTACTAACCCCTTCCTACCCATCCCTGTGTTGTAATAGTGTGTAATATGAATGTATAAAAATATGTTTTATTACTTATGTGTTCCATATGTAAATCAGCAGGGGCTCTAGTCCCCTGGGCGTCGCATCGCCCTGTGGGCGTTTGCATGTTTTCCATGGATTTACATGAGCGACGTCCCCGTTGCTCCTTGAAATCTCGTGTGTAAGCACTTACTATTCCCGCAGCCTTCTTATCCGGATGCTTGCTTCTTGGCTTCAGACTCACACTGCACATGCTCAGAGGACTCCTGCGGTTCCGGCTATCTGCTGTCTCGTCTGTTTACTTGCCGGCTTCAGGGCCCCGTGTGGTGTGGATACCACGAAAAATATGCATATGTCCACAGGGCAATTCGACTCTCAGGGGGCTTGAGCCCCCCCTCATTTACATACGGAACACATGAGTAATAAAACATATTTTTATACATTCATATTACACACTATTACAACACAGGGATAGGTAGGAAGGGGTTACTAGGCCACACATCACCATGCTTCTAGAATAGAATGCATAAGGGACCTGATAGGTTCCCTTTAAGTATCAAGTGGGCAAAACTTATTAAATGTAGTATGCCAGTCAATGTATGAAAAAATTAAAGTACAAAAGAAAAAGTCAGAAAGTGACAGCTATTTACATATCCAGTTCTATGTAACAAAATGTCAATACAAAATTATCTAGACAAAAATCAGGAGTCAAATAACACAATGAAAAATACTCTAACATGAACAGGTCCAGCTGCAGACCTATTATAAGGCCATAGATCATCCATCATCACCCCATGACCAACATGGACAAAAAAAATAACGGAATAAACGAGTCCAAGTGAGAAATATTCATGGAAACATAACCATTTGTGTAAATAAAAAGCTAATCTTAGGTCCCAAATTAATCTTTCTGTAAAAGCTGTGTTGGAGCAGCAGCATATACACATCACCAGGCAAAGTGGCTTTGCAATTTTCTAGTTATTGGAATTGTGATGAATCTAGACCTGGACCTGTACGTCTTAGTACATTAATTGTTTTTAGTTGTGTTTTGCTATTTTGTGTCCTATTAATAATAATTAAAAAATATTGTATATTCTTACACATTTTGTGGCTGTAGGAGCAGCCTTGTTTGTATGTATGTGGATTTTAATTAGTACTTAACGTCATTTTGTGAGTACATATTCTCATTAAGCCACTCCCTGATCCTGTCCTGTACCTTAAGGTATTGTCACACTAAGCGACGCTCCAGCGATCCCACCAGCAACCTAACCTGGCAGGGATTGCTGGAGCGTCGCTACACGGATTGCTGGTGAGCTGTCAAACAGGCAGATCTCACCAGCAACCAGTGACCAGCCCCCAGCCAGCAGAGACGCATGGAAGCGATGCTGCGCTTGGTAACTAAGGTAAATATCGGGTAACCAACCCGATATTTACCTTGGTTACCAGCACACACCGCTTAGCGCTGGCTTCCTGCACTCCTAGCCAGAGTACACATCGGGTTAATTACCCGATGTGTAGTCTGGCTATGTGTGCAGGGAGCAGGGAGCCGGCACTGACAGCGTGAGAGCGGCGGACCCTGGTAACGAAGGTAAATATCGGGTAACCAAGGAAAGGGCTTCTTGGCTACATGATATTTACATTGGTTACCAGCGTCTGCAGAAGCCGGCTCCCTGCTCACTGCACATTCAGTTGTTGATCTCTCGCTGTCACACACAGCGATGTGTGCTTCACAGCGGGAGAGCAACAACTAAAAAATGGTCCAGGACATTCAGCAACAACCAGCGACCTCACAGCAGGGGCCAGGTTGTTGCTGGATGTCACACAGAGCAACAATCGCTAGCAACATCGCTGCTACGTCACAAAAGTCGTGCCTCAGCAGCGATGTTGCTAGTGATGTTGCTTAGTGTGACGTGGCCTTTAGACACAAACTATCTCTGATGATGATCTACAGCAACTTAAGTGTTAAACATAAGTTAAAGAGTTTCCTATAAACTTCAAAAAACGTGACCACACAGCGGATGTCACAGTTGCACTTTTCTTTTTTTTCAAATCAAACATAAGAACTCTCGTATCAGTTCTGGTAACCCTCAAGCCATGTCATAAAGATAATTAAATTAAATCTTGCTTATTTCTTTATTATGAAATAAAAAGTTAATGCATACCAGGATTACTGCTAAATTACTTCAGAACAGAGAGATTCTCCTTTATGTTTTGCAATTTTTTTTTGTCTCATGGGTATATGTTTTTTTCATTGAAATTGTGACATAGTATAACCTTCATTTTATTTATTTACTATCAGAAAGAAAATAAGATATTTTGTAATATATCTTATCATAGAAATTGGTTTCTTTCTCCTTCTGGACTGATCATTCGCCAGATTCTCAATTCATGGATAAAATGTCTTTTGTAAATTAAGACTTTCCCATTACTGAGATAGATGAAAGTTGTTACTCATATGGAGAACTGTAATTGTCATTTTAGAAGAACTTGCAGCAGAATGTCTGTGCCTGCCTCCAGCTCCTCCTCCCTCCTCCCCCAAAATAGAATTGAAAATCTGTCTTCAAGGAATACTGATTTTACAGAATCATTGAGAGTGCAATATCGATACAGGAGGTGAAAGAAGATCTATTAAAAATTGACAATTTTAAGTTTACTATTAATTTCTGAAATAAAACTTAAAATAATGTTTATTCTTTAAGGAAATATCATTTTTGTTAGCCTAGGAGTTGATTTTGGTGGAAGAATAACTAAACCAGAGTCCACATCTGTTGACTATAGGTGAGCAATCAGAATTATGTAAAAATTATCCAAACTGCTGCACCTCAGGCAGATTTAATACCAGGGTATAAAAATACATTTTCTAATTACTTCTGCTTTTCTTTTTGTATTTGTACACATTAAGCACAGAAATCATTGTACTACGTGACCTGAAATCATTGTACTATGTGATCCATTACATGGTTGACCTTGTCTTTTTAATAAGTGTGCAGAACCTGCACAGATTTTTCCAGTGCTGTAATGTTGGCAAATAATGAAATGACAAATGTAGCAGAGTCATGAGGATCTCCTGTGTTAGGTGTTGTGATGTTAAGCAGTGCATGACAGCAGACTCAATTTCATCCCTCCATTAGACTTGTTTAACTGTGAAACTGTGAAGATTATTCATTGCTGTGTGACTCTTCAGTTTGTCTAGACAGTGGTTAATGTCAAAAAGTTAGTGCCAAAATTTGTACCATATCCTCTGTTAAAAAAAAATGTGGTTCTCCCCAATGCCCTTTCACCCTTTTTCTCCCTTTCCTTCTTTTTTGACTTTCTTTTATACACATTGGTTCATTTATTCAATTGCTATCAACTACTTACTCAAGTTTATTATTATTATTATTATTATTATTATTTTTAAGCTCCATTAATTCCATGATGTTGTATATGTGAGTAGGGTTTACATATAAAATACATGAAATTAAACTGACTGATTGGTGTAGAGGGGGAGAGTACCCTGTCCTTCCAGGCTTACAATCTAGAGGGTAGTGAAGATGGAGACAGTAGGTTGAGGGGGGGGGGGGTTTGAGCAGTATCGGTGGTAATACGGTGGCAGCGATATTATTGCAGGCTAGGCGTTACTTAATAGATGCACTTTCAGGTTGTGTATGAAGGTTCCAAATGTGGGAGACAATCGAATGGAAGTCCAGAGGATGGGTGGGGGGGATGTTTGGGGAAAATGTAAGTAATTGAGTGAGGAATGTACGAGAAAGGAGAAAAGAATAAGGTCTTGTGAGAACCAGAGATTACGAGTGAGAAGATATTGGGAGGTTATTTTGGAAATATATACATGAGACAGATTATGGACAGCCTTGTAGGTCATTGTCCTTAAACTGGATTCACTGGGGAATTGAAAGTAGGTGAAGGGACTGGCAGAGCCGGAGGAGTAGTGATAATAGTGGTGGATTGATTGGGCAGTGAAGTTAAGGACAGACTGGAGAGCTGTAAGAGTATTATTCGGGAGGACACAGAGGAAGAAAATGCAATAGTCCAGACTGGAGATGATGAGAGCATGTGCTAGTAGATTAGGGGTTGAGGAAAATATGAGTTCTTGAAATATTTTTTCATTGCCAATGGCAGGAGGTGGTAGGGTTTGGATGTGAAATTTGAAGGACAAGGCTGAGTCAAGTATTACACTGCAGGAGCAGGTTGTTATAAAAGGAAAAGCATGATGTCATTTATTGTGATAGATCTAGTATGGTGGTTGAATGAAATGGCAGAAAGATTAAGTTTTGTCAACATTGAGTTTTAGAAAATGTGATGAGAAGGAGGATATGGCTGATAGACACTCTGGGATTCTGGACAACAGAGAAGTAACATCTGGCCCATAAAAAGTAAACTTGAGTATCTTCAGTATATGGGTGGTACTGGAAGCAATAGGACTTATTAGCTGTCCCAGACCAAAGATATAGATGAAGCAGAGGAAATGGTCCTAGAACAGAGCCTTGACAAAGAGCAACAGAGAGATGGTGAGATGAGGAGGTAGTTGAGGAATGGGAGACACTAAATGTGCAGTTTATAGAGGAGATCCAGGAGAGAGCAAGGTCTTTGATGCCAAGGAGAGGGTCTGTAGTAGGAGGTACATGTCAACTGTGTTAAAGGCAGATAACCAGTTTAGAAGAAGTATAGAATGTTGAATATTAGCCTTGGCGGTTAGTAAGTCTTAAGTAATTTTGGTTAGGGCAGTTTCAAAGAGGCAGTGAAGACTGAAATCATATTGTAGGTTGTCAAAAAGTGTGTTGGATGAGAAGTGGGGTAAAAGTTCAATATGGATGTGTTGTTTAAGGAGATTGGAAGCAAACGGGTGTAGTGATATGGGGCAGTAGCTGAACATAGAGTCTGTGTGAAGCGATTGATTCACACGTAGGCATGATTGTTGCTGTTTGAAAACAGAAATTAAAACACCAGAGGTTAATAATAAGTTAAAGAGATGGATTAGATCTGGGATTAGCAGGGTGGTGAGTATGGGAAGGAGGTGGGATGGGAAAGGGTAAAGTACGCAAGAAGTTAGGTGACACTTGGAGAGAATATAAGCAAACTTTTCTTTAGTTCAGTGATGGTGGGAGAGTTATGGGGAAAGGGCATTGGTCTGTTATGGAAAGGGATCATGGAGGTTGATCATTAGAGCATTGTCTGATGCGGTAGAGCTTGTTTATGAAGTATAGAGCAAAGTCATTTGTTGAAATGATTGAGGCCACAGTTGTCTATAGTGTACAGAGTAGGGAATTTAATGTGCTGTATTAATGGTGGGTGTTATAAGATAGAGAATAATAATAATATTTACTATTATTATTATATTATATGATAGAGAATATGTATAACAGTTGTGAAGCATTCCTGTTTAGTAGAGGTGAGGGCTGCATTCAACTTGAAAATTGCTTGAATGTATGTGGTAAAGTCCTTCTGTGCTTGTGTTTTTTTCCAGTGATGCTCTGCAACCATGGATGCTTGTTATAGCTTTTTAGTGAGAATGGTGTGCCAGGGTTGTCTACTGATTTATCGCACGGGAGCAACAAAGTCAATAGCTGATGCAAATGTGGTGTTGTAGAAAATAGTGTCTGTATTGTGGTGTGAAGATATAGTGGACAGTAGTAGAAAAAAGTCAGAGAGTTTGTTAATGTCTAATTGTGAGATGTCTCTTCAGGGTGTGTATTTGAGAGGTTGTAGAAGAGGACAGGGATGATTATGTAAGTAGGTGATGGTCAGATAGGGGAACAGGTGAGGTGATAAAGTTAGATTGAGAGAGGGTGAAGATGAGGTCTAGGGTATGTCCATCTTTATGTGGTTTAGGTGGTTGTGGAACACCATAAGAACGAGAGATGAAGTGAGTTACAAGAGTTTATAATGTGTCATTTAAGTTTAAGACGTTTAATTTTAACATGGCAGAAAATCTATTTTTAAACTACTGAAAAAGCTTTGATGTTCCATTGTTTATCAACCCTTATCCTGTATTTGGAGTTATATGTTTTGTGACACTCACTGAAGCAGTGAACCAAGATTCAGACTTGTCTATCTTTTTTTAGAATGAAAAAAAAAAAAACGCAGTTAAATATTTAAAAGAAATACTACATATACAGTTAGGTCCAGAAATATTTGGACAGTGACACAATTTTCGCGAGTTGGGCTCTGCATGCCACCACATTGGATTTGAAATGAAACCTCTACAACAGAATTCAAGTGCAGATTGTAACGTTTAATTTGAAGGTTTGAACAAAAATATCTGATAGAAATTGTAGGAATTGTACACATTTCTTTACAAACACTCCACATTTTAGGAGGTCAAAAGTAATTGGACAAATAAACCAAACTCAAACAAAATATTTTTAATTTCAATATTTTGTTGCGAATCCTTTGGAGGCAATCACTGCCTTAAGTCTGGAACCCATGGACATCACCAAACGCTGGGTTTCCTCCTTCTTAATGCTTTGCCAGGCCTTTACAGCCGCAGCCTTCAGGTCTTGCTTGTTTGTGGGTCTTTCTGTCTTAAGTCTGGATTTGAGCAAGTGAAATGCATGCTCAATTGGGTTAAGATCTGGTGATTGACTTGGCCATTGCAGAATGTTCCACTTTTTTGCACTCATGAACTCCTGGGTAGCTTTGGCTGTATGTTTGGGGTCATTGTCCATCTGTACTATGAAGCGCCGTCCGATCAACTTTGCGGCATTTGGCTGAATCTGGGCTGAAAGTATATCCCGGTACACTTCAGAATTCATCCGGCTACTCTTGTCTGCTGTTATGTCATCAATAAACACAAGTGACCCAGTGCCATTGAAAGCCATGCATGCCCATGCCATCACGTTGCCTCCACCATGTTTTACAGAGGATGTGGTGTGCCTTGGATCATGTGCCGTTCCCTTTCTTCTCCAAACTTTTTTCTTCCCATCATTCTGGTACAGGTTGATCTTTGTCTCATCTGTCCATAGAATACTTTTCCAGAACTGAGCTGGCTTCATGAGGTGTTTTTCAGCAAATTTAACTCTGGCCTGTCTATTTTTGGAATTGATCAATGGTTTGCATCTAGATGTGAACCCTTTGTATTTACTTTCATGGAGTCTTCTCTTTACTGTTGACTTAGAGACAGATACACCTACTTCACTGAGAGTGTTCTGGACTTCAGTTGATGTTGTGAACGGGTTCTTCTTCACCAAAGAAAGTATGCGGCAATCATCCACCACTGTTGTCATCCATGGACGCCCAGGCCTTTTTGAGTTCCCAAACTCACCAGTCAATTCCTTTTTTCTCAGAATGTACCCGACTGTTGATTTTGCTACTCCAAGCATGTCTGCTATCTCTCTGATGGATTTTTTCTTTTTTTTCAGCCTCAGGATGTTCTGCTTCACCTCAATTGAGAGTTCCTTAGACCGCATGTTGTCTGGTCACAGCAACAGCTTCCAAATGCAAAACCACACACCTGTAATCAACCCCAGACCTTTTAACTACTTCATTGATTACAGGTTAATGAGGGAGATGCCTTCAGAGTTAATTGCAGCCCTTAGATTCCCTTGTCCAATTACTTTTGGTCCCTTGAAAAAGAGGAGGCTATGCATTACAGAGCTATGATTCCTAAACCCTTTCTCCGATTTGGATGTGAAAACTCTCATATTGCAGCTGGGAGTGTGCACTTTCAGCCCATATTATATATATAATTGTATTTCTGAACATGTTTTTGTAAACAGCTAAAATAACAAAACTTGTGTCACTGTCCAAATATTTCTGGACCTAACTGTATAGCATCCTTTTCATATTATTCAAAGGTATTTTTGTACACTTGTACCTCCCTTTTCATAATGTGCCAAGTAATTGTCGTATACTTGCACTCACACAGTCCCCTATATAGAGTATGAGCCCCACACAGGCTTCTACATACAATATGAGTCCCCACACAGGACATTATATACAGTATGAGCGCCTATATACATCATGAGTCTCCACACAGCCCTTTAATACACAGTATAAGCTCCCCTATATACAGCATGATCCCCCGCACAGTTCCATTTTATACCATGTGAGTTGCTTATACATAGTATTAGCCCAAACATTGCTTCCTTATTCACAGTATCAGTCCCCACACAGTCTATATACAATATGAGCTTTCACACAGCCCCCTATATAGAGTAAGAGCCCTCACATGGCCCTCTATATAAAGTATGAACCCCTACATAGCCTCTAATTTACAGTATAAACCCTCAAATAGCCCCCTGTATACAGTATTAGCTCCCTATGTACAGTTTGAACAATGACATAGACCCTATATACAGTGTGAGCCTCCACATAGTCCTGCTATATACAGTTTGAGCCCCCAAATAGCCCTCCTATGTACAGTATGAGCCCTCACATAGCCCAATATATACAATATGAGCTCTCATGTAGCCCCCACATAGCTTCCTTATATACAGTATGAGCCCCACACAGTCCCCATATATATATATATATATATATATATATATATATATATATATATATATATAGATAGTATGAGCCCCCACATAATCCATTTATACAGTTTGAGCCCCAACATAGCTCTTATATGTACAACCACACATCTCAGGTACATTGAGCAAATAGAAAAAAAACACAACACATACATCGCTCCCATTCCCCTGGTATCCAATTCTGGTCCCCAGTACATTGACTTTCTGCACAGCAGACATGATGATGCTGTCTCAGTGGTACACAGGGATTGGTGGAAGAAGGAGCTGACGGCTCCATCCTCCACCAATGTATTTAGTGCTATCTGCTTCCTGAGGATGCAGATAGCAGCGATGTCGGGAAGCTAGAGGTATAGGGAAAGTCGCAGTCTGTGGGCCATTGTTTTCACTCCCCGGGCTGTCTCAGTCTGTGGGCTGGACTGGAATAGCCAAAGGGCTGGATGTGGCCCACAGGCCGCACTTTGCTCAGGTCTGATATACAGTAAAATGACACATTCCCTTGACTCTTGAATAACTTTTGACAGCCCAATGATCTCCTCTTCCCATGGTAAATTTCTGATTAATTATAAGGTTTCTATACTTGATTACACTGTATTGCACTTTTTATATTACCATTCTGAAAATATCTTTGACTATTTATTGCCCACAAGTAATAGCATTAATTGCAAATCAACTGTTCATCCTTACATAGTTACATAGTTACTAAGGTTGAAAAAAGACCTAGGTCCATCTAGTTCAACCTTCCTCCACTGTTTAATTAAAAAAATAAATTTAACCCCCCAAAAAATGTTTCATCTCCATATAGCCATATTGTACAAGTATGCAATTATTTTGTGTTATTGATATTGTTTAAGTATGAAGTTTGTCCTGATGTATACCGTAATAATAATACTACTACATTGATGGTGACTGTTTAAATTAAAATATTGGGTTTTTTTACTTTATGGTTAAAATTTTGCTGGATGAAATTTAATTGAAATGTAAAGTTATCCCTATTAAAGCATCAGTGAGTTATCTTCAAGTGAGTTTAATAACTGCTTCATTTACTAGATCCTTGTAGGTTTCATTTTGCTATGTGTGATAAATTGTAGAGATGAACAAATCCGAGATTAATTGAACTTGCCTTAATTTTTACCAAATATTGCATCAGATTTTTTTTGTGATTTGCTTCATGCAAAAAAGACATCCAAAAAAAATGTACTATATACTGACCTCCATCTGTTCTCCATTCGTCCTCTTTGACTGTTCGGTCATATTGATTCGGCCATGGGCCTCTTCAGTCACAACATGCATCATGACATCATGATGTCACACCTTGTCAGTGCCTCAGGTGCTATACATCATCATGTCATCATGTTGCACAAGGCGTTGATTATAGCTGGTCAAATTTGAGTGAGCTGCTAAACTCAAATTTATGCAGATTTGCTCATCACTGATAAATTACAACTCTTGCAAAACTTTGGTGATTAGCTGCAGTTTTTCAAAAATCAGGTAAAAAACTCTATCATGTGAAAAAAACGTTATAAGAAAACCTCGACTCTCTGGAGGATTATGTAGTCATAGGTTTTACAGTAAAGCTCAACCTTTGATTTTACCAGTGAGCAAATAGCATACAGTATGTGTCATTTATACTCCACATATCATCATTTTTTGATCTGCAATAAACAAAAAAAGGCTGTTTCTAAATGGAGGTGAAAAAACCTCAGCACTGAAAATCCAGTAATCCGGAACCAAATTTGAAATCTGAAACCAGTCCAATGTTTCGATCATTTAATGGTCAGGGACAGCTGTGATATACAACAAAAGTGAAACCTACATGCAGATATTTAAATGTACACCGTGTGCAGAATTATTAGGCAAGTGTTATTTTAGAGGTTTTTTTTATTATTGATCAACAACTATGTTCTCAATCAACCCAAAAGACTAAGGCTGTGTGCACACGATGCGTTTTTTACCGCGGAAACGCTGCGTTTTGAACCGCAGCGTTTCAGTGGCAAATTGCATGCGTTCAGCTTTCCCAGCAAAGTGTATGGGAAAGCTGAAAAATCAGTGCACATGCTGCGTTTCTTTCCGCAGCGTTTTGGATGCCAAAAATCGGTGCGGAAAGAAAAGCAGCATGTCACTTCTTTTGTGCGTTGTGGCTGCGTTCTCTCCCCCATTGAAATCAATGATGTGGGGTCAGAACGCAGCCACAACGCATGGAGCTGCTTTTTTGTTGCGGTCCGCGGCCTTTGTCGGCACGCCAGAACGCAGGCATTTACCTGGAAGTGAGGTCAAGAGGCTTCCTGTTGACCTCACTTCCTGGCAAAGCCCCCGGTGTCGCCAAAGTGCCCGCCCCGACCCCCGACCCCCCTCCCGAAAATCCAACATGGCCGCGCGCACAGTAGCGCACCGGCCGCCCTGCTCCTATGATTTCTGTCGCATGTGCAATAACACATGCGACAGAAAACTGTTCCCCAGGCCCTGCCCGGTCACCCCCTATTCCCCCCGGTGTCATACATACCTGTCCGGTCGCAGCGCTGATCCCCCGCGGCTCCCTCCTCCTTCACAGCAGACGCCGGCCGGTCACATGTGCAGAGCAGCTGACAGCCAGCACAGTGTTCAGTGTGAGCTGTGCTGGCTGCTCGCACTCTGCAGCTGTGACCCGGGGAGAGTGGGTGCAGATTTTTGCACCCACTCTCCTCAAATGGAGGGTCTGCCCTCCTAGAAAATGGGGGATACGTTTCCTGAACGTGCCCCCATATTCTAGAAGGTCCAGAGGCGACGTGGGACATCCATATGGATTTCTGCGGACCCATTTTTTTTTATTAAATTGGAGAACAAGGGAATGATTTGGGGAGTGTTTTTTCTAATAAAACATTTTTTGTTGTCTTTTTTTGCTTTTATTTACTGTCAATTAGTTATGTCGGGTGTCTGATAGACGCCGTGACATCACTAATTGCTGGGCTTGATGCCAGGTGACATTACACATCTGGTATCAACCCCATTTATTACCCCGTTAGCCAACGCACCAGGGCGCGGGATGAGTTGGGGCGAAGCGCCAGGATTGGCGCATCTAATGGATGCGCCACTTCTGGGGCGGCTGCGGCCTGCTATTTTTAGGCTGGGAAGAGTCCAATAACCATGGCTCTTCCCACCCTGAGAATACCAGACCCCAGCTGTCAGCTTCACCTTGGCTGGTGATCTAATTTGGGGGGACCCCACGTTATTTTTTTTTTATTCTTTATTTATAAATAAAAAAAAAAACATGGGGAGCCCTCCAAATTGATCACCAGCCAAGATGAAGCTGCCAGCTGTGGTTTGCAGGCTACAGCTGTCTGCTTTACCCTGACTGGCTATCAAAAATAGGGGGGACCCCACGCCATTTTTTTCATTTTTTTATTTTTTTTTTATTGGATAAATACTAAGCTAGGCACCCTTTAGTGCCACATGAAAGGTACTAAAGGTGCCAGCTTAGAATATGCAGGCGGGGGTAGGACGTTCTATATATTTGACATCCCTTCATCCATTGACGCTTTTTAGGCTGTGTGTCCACAATCAGGGTTTGCAGCGTTATGGGCGCTGAGTGTTTTCCCTGCGTCCATAACGCTGCGTTGTGCAGTAGAAGCACAGTGGAAGGATTTTTGGAGATCCCGTGCTCACTGTGCTTCTTTTCTCCGCAGCATAAACCGACCGGTAGCGTGGCTTCCCGAGCCTCAGCATGTCAATTTATGCTGCGGAGACGAGAGTGTTCTCTGCAGGTAGTATAGAGCTCCACAGCAGCCTGAACCCAAATCGTGGGCATGGGCAGCTGCAGGAAGGCTGGCACTGTGTACTAGACGCCGTGTCGCTGGATCATGGCCACATAGCCTTAGGCCTCTTTCACACGTCAGTGATTCTGGGACGTTTGTGCTTTTTTTTAAACGTACCAGGATCACTGACATACGCAGACCCATTATAATGAATGGGTCTGCTCACACGTCAGTGATTTTTCACTGCACGTGTCTCCATGCGGCGTACCCGCGTGTGCGTGATTGCCGCACGGAGACATGTCCATTTTTTTCTGGCATCACTGATGTCCCACGGACCACGTAGTGGTGTGATCCGTGAAACACGTGCCAGAAAAAAACGTGCTTTTAAAATAAAAAACATTTTAACTCACCCGGCTCCAGCGATGTCCTCTGCAGCCCGTCCTCCCTGTTCCTTCTGTGCCGGCTCATTATTGTCGCGCATATTCATGATGCACGACACAGCCAACCCGGAAGCAGCTGCTGCGGGGGTCAGCGCCGGCCGGATGCTGCACCGCGGGAGCGATCAGCACCATGGAGAGCGGGAGCGGGTGCAGGTGAGTTAATCTCTAAGTGCAATCACGGGCCACGGAGAACGGAGCCCGGATTGCACTTAGACAACCCACGTGTGCCGTGATTCACGGCACACGGAGGGACATGTGCGTGTTTTACACGCCAGTGAAAAACGTCAGTGTTTTTCACTGACATGTGAAGCGGGCCTAAAAGTGAGAATATTGTTGCTACAGCAACATTTTGGGTGAAGTAGCTGTGGATTCAAAATGCTTAATATACTCCTGAATAAAATCCTTGATGGGTGCAGATTCCAAAATGGGGTCACTTGTGGGGGTTTTCTGACGTATAGGTACCTAAGGGGCTTGGTGCGCGAAGTTTATTTCAACTTTTCCAAAATTCAAATGGTGCTCCTTCCATTCCAAGCCCTCCCATTTATCCAAACAGAATGTGGAGAAGGAAATGACATCACAGGTTTTTTTTTCCAAAGGTCTGTGTTCAACCAACTTTATTATCACTGACAAGTCTTAAAAAACGCACCTAAAAAAACGCATGAAAAACGCATGAAAAACGCATGAAAAACGCATGCGTTTTCGATGCGTTGTTTCTCAAAAAGCATTGTTTACAATTCTCCCCTCTGCCAGAGGGTGCGTTTTTTTCCGCGCGGAAAAAAAAGCAACGTGTGCACATACCCTAATAAATATCAAAGCTTAATATTTTTGGAAGTTGGAGTGTTTTTTTTTTAGATTTGGCTATCTTAGGAGGATATCTGTTTGTGCAGGTAACTATTACTGTGCAGAATTATTAGGCAACTTAATAAAAACCAAATATATTCCCATCTCACATGTTTATTTTTACCAGGTAAACCAATATAACTGCACAAAATTTAGAAATAAACATTTCTGACATTCAAAAACAAAACCCCAAAAAATTAGTGACCAATATAGCCACCTTTCTTTATTATGACACTCAACAGCCTACCATCCATAGATTCTGTCAGTTTCTTGATCTGTTTATGATCAACATTGCGTGCAGCAGCCACCACAACCTCCCAGACACTGTTCCGAGAGGTGTACTGTTTTCCCACCCTGTAGATCTTACATTTTATGAGGGGCCACAGGTTTTCTATGGGAATCAGATCAGGTGAACAAGGGGGCAATGTCATTATTTTTTCATCTTTTAGAACTTTACTGGCCAGCCACGCTGTGGAGTAGTTGGATGCATGTGATGTAGCATTGTACTTCATGAAAATCATCCTCCACCATTCTGGCGTCTGAGTCGGAGTAGAGCTCTCTGCCCTTTACTGATCCAGCCTCTGGCCCATCAAGAGTCACTCTCAATTCATCAGTCCATAAAACCTTTGAAAAATCAGTCTTAAGATATTTCTTGGTCCAGTTTTGACGTTTTAGCTTATGTTTCTTGTTCAAAGGTGGTTGTTTTTCAGCCTTCCTTACCTTGGCCATGTCCCTGAGTATGGCACATCTTGTGCTTTTTGATACTCCAATAACGTTGCAGCTCTGAAATATGGCCAATCTGGTGGCAAATTGCATCTTGGCAGCTTCACGCTTGATTTTCCTCAATTTATGGGCAGTTATTTTGCGCCTTTTTTGCCCAACACTGTTCTTGCAACCCTGTTGGCTATTTGCCATGAAACGCTTGATTGTTCGGTGATCACGCTTCAAAAGTTTGGCAATTTCAAAACTGCTGCATCCCTCTGCAAGACATCTCACAATTTTGGATTTTTCAGAACCTGTCAAATCTCTCTTCTGACCCATTTTGCCAAAGGAAAGGAAGTTGCCTAATAATTAAGCACACCTTATATAGGGTGTTGATGTCATTACACAACACTCCTCCTCATTACAGAGATGCACATCACCTGATTTACTTAATTTGTAGTTGGCTCTCAAGCCCATACAGCTTGGAGTAGGACAACATGTATAAAAAATATCGTGATCAAAATACTCATTTGCCTAATAATTCTGCACACAGTGTATACAAGTATACTGTATATACAAGGAGTAAAAAAATGAAATTTCAAAAGGGAACAACAATGCAAAAATGAGAAAGTATAGGTTGTTGATTAACACAATAAAAAAAATTACAGCAGGTATACAATAGAATAGAAACAAACTATGTAAAACTACATGGGAAACATAGGTGATATATGCAATGGCCGATGTGAGCAATGATAAAGGATACTGTAGAACAGGGATCGGGAACCTATGGCTCGCGAGCCAGATATGGCTCTTTTGATGGCCGTATCTGGCTCGCAGACAGGGCTCCTACCTGTCTATGGGAAGGATCAGGGCCGGCGCCAGCACAATTGAGAGCAATGATGAGAGAGTGAGCGGCGCTCTCTCTCTTATCATTCTCCCCGCTGTGACTGTCGGCGTTCTTCTGACAGCTCTGCAGCGAGCGCAGTGACGTCATCACTGCGCGCCTGCTGAGAGGTCAGCGAGCGACAGCAATGGACGATGCGCCGAGGAGACCGGATCAGCGGGGGAACGAGTGAGCCGCCCCTCTACTGACACTGGGCTCCCCTGACTCACAGGCCGGCCACTACACAGCGGCACTAGTACACATAGGGGCCCGGCAGCCGCTCTGCGTCTATGTGTAGTGCTGCTGTGTAGTGGCCGAACTGTGAGTCAGGGGAGCCCAGTGTCAGTAGAGGAGCCCCTGACCTGGAGAGGCCATCAGCTATGTCTGAGCTGCAGGAGGGCTCCTGACCTGCACAGCAGACGGAATCTCCATCCTGCAGGACCTGCGATGATGTCACGCCCATGTGACTGTGTGGGAGGAGACACAGGAGGCCGGGCAGAAAGCAAGAGAACTGAATCCTGAAGGAGATTTGGACACATGACTGGTAATAAGAAAAGAGGGGACATGAGGGTGAGGGGGGCTGCAGGGTGAGGGGCATATGAGGGCTGCAGACTGACAGAAGGATGTGAAGGGGTGCAGAGTGTTTGAGAGGGGTAAGTTGGGGTACAGGCAGGGTGAGATATGTGAGCAGGGTGTGTGAGATATGGGGGTGTATTGTGTGTGATATGGGGGGTGCAGGCTGTATGGGAAGCAGGGTATGTGACATATGGGGGTGTAGTGTGTGAGATCTGGGGGGTGCAGGCTGTATGGGAAGCAGTGTGTGTGTGTGGGATATGGGGGGTGCAGGCCGTATGGGGAGCAGTGTGTGTGTGTGTGATATGGGGGGTGCAGGCTGTATGGAAAGCAGGGTGTGAGAGATATGGGGGTGTAGGCTGTATGGGAAGCAGGGTGTGTGAGATATGGGGGTGTAGTGTGTGTGATATGGGGGTGCAGGCTGTATGGGGAGCAGGGTATGCGACATATGGGGGTGTAGTGTGTGGGATATGGGGGGTGCAGGCTGTATGGGGAGCAGTGTGTGTGTGTGATATGGGGGGTGCAGGCTGTATGGGGAGCAGTGTGTGTGTGTGATATGGGGGGGTGCAGGCTGTATGGGAAGCAGGGTATGTGACATATGGGGGTGTAGTGTGTGAGATCTGGGGGGTGCAGGCTGTATGAGAAGCAGTGTGTGTGTGTGGGATATGGGGGGTGCAGGCTGTATGGGGAGCAGTGTGTGTGTGTGATATGGGGGGTGCAGGCTGTATGGGAAGCAGGGTGTCTGGGCCACTGACAGATACAATTGCTCCAGCGGTCACTTAGTACACAAAGGAGTGTTCCTCTCTGCTGCACTAAGCCACCGCTGGACCTTAACAATAATTCGCTGTAAAATAATAAAATAGATAATTGACATAACTGACAATGCGTTGTGTGACATGTCCAATATTCCAGCTTCTTTCTTCTGCGAATGCCTCAAAGCTGGCATTCTCTCAACATCAGGTGGGAAGAATGCCAGCTTCCAGTCATGCGCAGGAAAAAGAAGAAGCCAGACTGCTGGACTGATGTCATGCATCGCAAGTTCACAATGTAAGTTATTTATTTGATTTTTTTACTGCTAATTACCATTGTTTCAGTCCAGTTGTGGCTTTATACAGCAGGGAGGAGCATTCCTTGCTGTACTAAGTGAACATTGGAGCGATTGATCTGTCAATGGCCCTTTAAACATATTGTACGGCTCTCGCGGAATTATATTTCAAAATATGTGGCGTTTACGGCTCTCTTAGCCAAAAAGGTTCCTGACCCCTGCTGTAGAAGCATACATGCCATGTTTCCATGCAGTTCTACATAATAAATTTCTGTTCTGTTGTATACCTACTGTAAAAAAAAAAGTTATTCCCCACCCTATATCTTCTTATTTTTTGTTCCGATTTTCAAATTTAGTGCTGGTTTACTGTGATAAAGCCATATTTGCAGTACAAATTCCCACTTCTTATTTCTCAATGCTGCGGTTTCTTCACCATATTGCATGACTATTGGTCCTTTCCTCAAGCACGAGTACATACTGTAATTTTGCAGATTGCCAACTTGCTTCTTCGTGTTTCTAAATGGAAACATATAACAAGCTATTGTTGGCTAATTTGTTATAGTCTTTGCGCAATGTTGTTGAGACTTTACTCTAGAGCCAATTATTATTTTTAAAGCAGGTTTTGTAATAGAAGTTTTACAAGGTACAAACAAGAGATGGTATTGAACTGAGCTGCAGAGTCTATTCATTAACTTTCTATTTAAAAAGTAACTGAACTATTTGTAATTTAATTATCCTCTAGGCATTGCGAAGTTATGATTTTTGTAAGATTACCTTATTTTGCCTCCTTTTCTCTCAAACATATGCAGTGCTGTTTTAGCTGCCTAGTTTAAGCTCCAGGGCATCTGTTTTGCAAGAATCCATTCTCTAACTGCAATCAGAATACAGACATTCCTTTTCAGAGTGTCTCTCCACTTTTTCTCGTTCTTAGATAAAAAATGCACTAATACATATTTCTTGTAAGTAGAGTAAATAGAGTCTGAAGTTCTTCTGAGCAGCAGGGGCAAGCAGTTAGGGAACTTGAGTTATGGAATTAAAACTGCACTACAGCCTGTTGGATAAGAGCAAAGGAGGCAAAATATGGAAAGAAGACATATGATCTGTTAGCAGCAGATAGCCTGTTTGCTGATTGGTCTAGAATTACTTGATCCTTCTCAGCCAGTTACTAGCTTATAGAATGACCAAATAATGGAGTTTGTGTATTTTTTTTCTTCAAAGAAATAATAGAATTTATGTCACACGCTCTATTGTAGCACTTCTTACTGGCTGGAATAGATTGTGGGATTCACCCAGTGACTGAATGTGCTATCATTAAATTACCCTACCTACTCAATTGTCGGCACTGCACTACCTCTTTGGAGGTGGCATTTCCACTCACTAATATACCTATTAGATTTGAAGCTTTAATATAGGAATATTTGTCTTAAGCACATGCTGGGAATCCACTTTAGAGGGAATCTGTCAGCAGGATTTTGCTATGTAAGCTGAGGACAGCATAATGTAGGGGTTAAAAAAGAAAAAACAACTGTGCTTCTCTTATCAGAGAGCTATTGTTTACCTTATTGGTTTATTACCCAGTGATAAACAATATATGACTAGGAAGTCTAGAGCTGGTGTCACACATAACGACGACGACAACGACGTTGCTGCTACGTCACCATTTTCTGTGACGTTGCAGCGACGTTCCGTCGCTGTCGCTGTGTGTGACATCCAGCAACGACCTGGCCCCTGCTGTGAGGTCGCCGGTCGTTGCTGAATGTCCAGCTTCATTTTTTGGTCGTCACTCTCCCGCTGTGACACACACATCGCTGTGTGTGACAGCGAGAGAGCGACGAAATGAAGCGAGCAGGAGCCGGCACTGGCAGCTGCGGTAAGCTGTAACCAGCGTAAACATCGGGTAACCAAGGGAAGACCTTTCCCTGGTTACCCGATGTTTACGCTGGTTACCAGCCTCCGCTCTTGCTGCCAGTGCCGGCTCCTGCACTGTGACATGTGGCTGCAGTATGCATCGGGTAATTAACCCGATGTATACTGTAGCAAGGAGAGCAAGGAGCCAGCGCTAAGCAGTGCGCGCGGCTCCCTGCTCTCTGCACTGTGACATGTAGCTGCAGCACACATCGGGTTAATTAACCCGATGTGTACTGTACCTAGGAGAGCAAGGAGCCAGCGCTAAGCGCGGCTCCCTGCTCTCTGAACATGTAGCACAGCGACGTTATGATCGCTGCTTCTGCTGTGTTTGACAGCTAAGCAGCGATCATAACAGCGACTTACAAGGTCGCTGTTACGTCACCGAAAATGGTGACGTAACAGCGACGTCGTTGTCGCTGTCGCTTAGTGTGACACCAGCTTAGTGCCCTTTTGTCCGGCATGCCCCCTGCAGCGATTGATACCTCACATTCAATCTCTATTGAAAGCCTGGTATGGGTGGGGACAGCTCCTAGTTCAGCTGCACTAAATTCTTTGATGTCAGAACGGCTGCACATGGTTAGTTTCAGGATCTCTTTGCCTACAACAAGCTGCTCTCAGATGAAGTAGCAAAAACCTACTGACAGATTCCCTTTAAATAGCATATCAGGGACTGACCCTTCACTCATATTTATGCAGAGTTAGAGGGGGTCGTTTTTAAAAGGGTGGTCCACTACTATGGATTTTTTTTATTGATTAGAATGTAGTAGAACAGCAAAAAAGTCCAACTAACTTTAATGATTAAATAAAAACATGATTTTATTATGAATTAGTCACCATTTCCTTTATTTTAAACCTTTTTGATGTTCTTATTTAAAGGTTTTTTGATATTTATGAATAATGGTGGTTGTGTGCGGAATATTTTGATTATTTAACTTTAATGATTCCGTGCTACTCTAGTTCCAAGAGATTTTAGTCCCAAGCCGGTATCTGTACCAACTTAGTCATGATATTCCCCAAAAAATATGTGACCAATGCAGCCAATAACTAACTGTAGTTGATATCACTGCGGCCAGTGATTTTCTGCAGCAATCATGTCTGTGTCACTGAAGAAGACCGATACCGCATGGAAATGTTGGAACCATGGAGCTAGGGAATTAATAAAGTATGTTGGACTTTTTGTGTTATTCTATAACATTCCAAGGTGTTTACAAAAACATATTTTTACTTGCACAACCCCTTCATCACTTCACTTTTGGATCTTGTGATTTGATCATATTTGATCGTTAACTGGAATATTACTGTGACAGAGAATAAAAATAAATCTGTAGTTGATTATGTAAATCATTGGATTATTTTAATATATCCTGTATTGCTTTAAAATATTATCAAAAGCAGACATATGAAAGCTGCCAAGACTCTAAACTATATTCTGTCATCCTCAGTGTCTTACCCCCTCAAGATTTCCCATGGTATTGGTGATTTTGATTTGTCACCTTGATCCGTGGTATTGCGGAGTATCTCCATAGCACCGCACTTTGGAATTGTTGTCTTTCTCATGCTGAGTGTTGCATATATCACACATTTAATGTATTAGGTAACATTAGATCCCTAAGTCAGCGAGACAATGCAGCCTATGTCTTCTGTTTCAGGTTTATTTTCATTACATCGATTAAACATGGTTGATTTGGAGAGGGAAACTGTTAAAGCCAAAATATAACTTAATTGTCAGTTATCACTATATATAAACAGTTGGGTCCAGAAATATTTGGACAGGGACCAAATCTTTGTCACTTCTGCTCTGCATGATACTATTTTTTATTTAAAATGAAACAACTGACCTGCACTTGACGCATAGACATCCATGTTTAACTAAAGGGGTTGAACTAAAATATCCTGTGGAATGTTTAAAACGCAAATGTCATTTTTATTTCATAGATCAATAGTACCCATGAAAATAAGTCACTTTGTAATACAGTGATCAGTCACCTATCGTGGGAGTTACATTCTAAAGACCCCTGCAATTGGAGAAAATCCGCATAGTAGCGGAATTATATTAACTTTATTTAGCAATTTTTTTGGATTATAAGACTCACTTTTCCTCCCAAAAATTTGGGAGGGAAATTAGGGGTGTGTCTTATAAGCCGAATGTAACTTACCAGGGGGTGGTGCAGAATGGTCATAGGAGACAGCAGGCAATGCAGATATCGGGCTCTGCTCGCTGCGGGGGTTGACTCAGGAATGTAGAAGCTTGTGGAAAAGTAGCGCAATAAGGTCTTATCAGATAAAAAAACAAAATAATAAAGTTAAGTAAACTCACCTATAGGGGTTGTGCCAGTCATAACTCTTATAATCACGCAGCCCCCTTCCTCAGGACATATATATATATGTATATACTGTATATATCAGCACATGATTATCCTTGTCACTGCTATGTGTCCTGAAGAAGGGGACTGCGACCTATACCCAGCAATAATAATAAAGACATGGATTATTTTAGTCGGTCTGAATGGTGATAAGCGCAACGTGACACCCGCTGTGGGAGTTGAGGCAGGGGCCATCCTGAGAATGTCGGGGGTGCGGGCTTCAAATAATTGCATGCTCACGACCAGAATAGTGCAGCACCAGAGCAAATCCACTGCCAGCTGGAAGCACTGAACCACCATTCCTAACAAAACGCTGCAAGGCCTTCAGAGATTTGGGTTGCACCCACTCCTTAACAGCTTGGACCTTAGAGGGGTCCATTCAGAAACCTCTATCTGACAAAAGATGCCCTAGTGAATATACTCCTTGAACCAGAAAAACATATTTTTCAAATTTTGCAAATAAAATTTTTCCTTTGAGTGTTTGGAATACAGTACATACTTGTTGGATGTGTGACATAATATCAGGTGAATAAACTAAGATGTCTTCAGGATAGACAACCACATATTGACCACTGATATACAGTATCTGAATATGTCATTAACAAAATTTTGAAAAACAGCTACTTTTAGCCACTTTTACTTTTAGTCAAAAGGCATCACAAGATGCTCATAGTGAGCCTCATTTGTGTTAAATGCTGTTTTCCACTTATCTCCATCTCTTCTGCGTATCAGAGGCTCCCATCAGCTGGTTCTAGAGATCAGAGATGAGTGGCAGAGGTTACTGATTCTTTACAGTAACTTTGTTAAGTTCCCGATAGTCAATACATCGTCTGAGACCACCATCTTTTTTATCAACGAAAAAGAAGCCTAAGCCTGCTGGTGACATGGAAGGTCTGATGAACCTTTTTGCAGACTTTTTGCTCTATAATATTTCATGGTTCTATGATCTGGACCAGAAAGATTGTATATTTTACTTTTGGGATATGGGAGTTTTATACCAAATCAATGAGATAATCATAATCTCTGTATGGGGGTAATTTTTCAGATTCAGGCAGAAAATACATCAGCAAAACTTCTGAATACATTGAGCATGGCTTTAGACAGATTCACAAATTAAGACATACAGTACATTTGTCCTGATACTTATGGCTGCGGCATATAATATCACCCTGGTGCCAGTCAATAACTGTGTTATGTTTTCGTAACCAAGGCAGATATGGACATGTTTTCAAGATGTAGACATGTTTTTAAGAACTAAAAATGACATAGATTCAAAATGTAATCTACAACAAGCAGGATCACCTCCTAACGCTGGGGACACACGAGTATGGCATCTGCTGCGAGCATGAGCCGAGTATCATACTATGATCCACTTCTGTCATTGGATCACAGCTGCAGAAGAGAGGGAGGAACTAATATTCCCATCTCCTCCATTATCAGCTGATGTGATTATCACACTGCACTCCGGTGTCATATGAGTGCAGTGCGATGTTTCACTATGCATGCATAGACTTGTATGGGTGCAAGTGAATACAGATCGGATTACACCCGCAGAATGCGATTGTTTTCTCAGTCCGATTAGGGCTGAGAAAAAAATCGCAGATGGGAACGGCCCCATAGAGTAACATGGGTCCAAGTGGAATGGAATTTTTTTTATCGCATTCCACTCGGACAATTTTACTATCCGTGTCTTAGTGATTCACCATGACTTCGGTGAGAAGTGTATCATCAATAGCAGTGACCTTCACCGGAGAACATAATTTTAGCAGTGGTAAACCAAGCTATTTAGCCTCTTGTACATAATAAAAATTAGGCGCTGGCATGTGTCTGGTGGCAATTGTTTTGTACAAACATGCATCTGACATCCAGACTCTCCACTGCTGCTACTAAGATTCAGTTTTTGCTGCTTGGCCCAATGTTGTCAATGTGAGTTGGTCATCCCAATGTGCATAGGTTCAGTAGTAACGGTCAATATGTATACCAGTCTTAGTTAAAGGTGCAGCATCAGCAGTGCGTTCCTGTCTGCTTTCGCTCAACCACCTATCAGCATGGATAGCCAGGCACATGGTGGAGTCAAGGGAGTCAGGAGAGGGGAACTGAATTAGCATGTCCTTAATTTAGTCAGAAAATCCAGTTCCAAACCGATGGTGAATGTGAGTTAGTAGCCCAGTGCCGAAATGTAGTGCAATTTTCCTCAGCTATATTCGGCCCTAGTGGAGGGCTTTTAAATTACTTTCTGCCAGAGCTACTCGGTCAGGGTCTTCAAATAGAAACCATAAACTTAAAAAAAACTGTGGAAAGCTCCAGAGTGTTGGGGTCCCACACGCTGGCTTTCACAACCAAACGAAAGTGGGCGAAGCCTGAAACACAAGTGACAACTTTCCCTAAAAGAAAAAACAAATCCTATCATCACCTGAAAATCAGTCAGGGAGGTTAGCCTTGGGATCAGGAATAACCAAAGGGGATGCTGCAGAGGCTTAGACCTGAGCAGTTTTATAATGGACAATCCGCTCTGCAAGACCAGGGACTAAATGGACCGGGGTTTGCAATTGAGCCACTACCATTTGGCGGGGATCCATAATTTGTCCGGATAGTCAATCTCTCATGATGGCACTGTTCATGGTCACCTGGCAGCTCCAAAACGGCAACCATGAACAGGCTTGGCGCAAGCTACTATATTTCCCAGAACCCACAGGTGGCTCTGGCCTTCATCCTTTAAGCTCTGTACAGGGATTTGGTCTTACATGTATCTGTGCTAGAGCCAAACAATCAGTTGCTGTTCGTTGGCGCAAGCAGTCAAGAAGGATAATCAGGTAGCTCAATCAAAGCCAGGAGGTACAGAAGGTACTAAATCGTCAATAAAGTAGCCGAGGTCAGGGAACAGGATAAATCAGAATTTAACACAGATACACAGAACACAGGTAAGCCAGGAAGCACAAACATTGATTTGCTGTGAGAACTGATTCTCAGAGGTTTAAATAGAGAACAGGGTTGTAAACTTTATGTTGTGCACCCTGGAGAAAGGAACATCAAGATCTCTGGAGATGGAATTGTAACCTTGAGATTCTTGATATTTTTCAACAATTTTGGTTCTAAAGTCCTCAGACAGCAACAGGTTAGTTTGAACGAGCATCACATGCTTGAAACAAAGTTGTTTACCCACAAAATTCTAAAAGTGGCAACAATTTTGTCCATCTCATTTTTGAAGTTTTGTGTGAAATTATGTCCATTTTGCCTTTTTTCTCTATTTTTTGTGTTGTTCCAATACACACAAAGGAAATACACATGTGTATAAGAAAACATGTGTAATTGCAATAATTTTCCTGGAGAAATAATTTCTGGAACAGTTACAAGGGTGCCAACACTTTGTGCCATGACTGTATACATTCTCTATATATGATTGTTCAACACAAAAGAATACTTGTCATAGGTTTCAGAAATATTTTGTAAATTATAGATGTGCCAGAAAAAGTCTTGTGTTTTTTTCCACGACATCAGTAAGTGTCATTAACAACAGGAGCTGTAAACCTAATGAGAGACAATGGAAACATTTATCAAAGAACATGCTGTTCTAAACATGCTTACATTATATTGTTTGCATCACTTTTATGTTTTGTCTATGTGTCAAATACATTTCCTCCAGATTTGCAAGGGTTTGCACAGTAGAATAAGAATTTATTGGCAAACATCCCATAGCTACTTTGGCAATATGTTAATATGTAATGTTAGTTGGTGGCTATATATTATTTTATTACACAATTATTGTACATATTGTTTCCTGCTATTGTATACATAGGCTTTTTCAGCGTGTAGTATTTCTAGACCATAATCTTAAGCGTGCTTTACACGCTGCGACATCGCTAGCAATTGCTAGCGATGTCGAGCGCGATAACACCTGCCCCCGTCGTATGGCCGATATGTGGTGATCGCTGCCGTAGCGACCATTATCGCTATGGCAGCGTCACACGCACATTCCTGCTCTGCGATGTCGTTCTGGCCGGCGAATTGCCTCCTTTCTAAGGGGGCGGGTCGTGCGGCGTCACAGCGACGTCACACGGCAGCCGTCCAATAGAAGTGGAGGGGCGGAGATGAGTGGGGCGTAAACATCCCGCCCACCTCCTTCTTTCCGCATTGCCGGTTGAGGCAGGTAAGGAGATGTTTGTCGCTCCTGCGGTGTCACACATAGCGATGTGTGCTGCCGCAGGAACGACAAACAACATCGCTAAAATTCAGAAAACTATTTTTTATTTCAGGACGTCCTCTCCGCGGCAAACGATTTTGCCCTCTTTTACGATTGTTTCAGATCGCTCTTAAGTTTTACACACTGCAATATCGTTAATGATGCCGGATGTGCGTCACAAACAACGTGACCCCGACGATAATTCATTAACGATATCGTAGCGTGTAAAGCCTGCTTTACTCTATAGGATGAGGTTCAATATATTTTAACAGCGAAAAATGTAATATCTATACAATTATTGGGCATTCGGAATGTACAAAGTAGATGCAGGGGTTTGGATATTTGTGTCTATATAAAAATACCTCTCTGTTCAGTAAAAATGGTGAGATCACTAGTCGTAATCTTCACTGGCCACATACATAGATATTTTCATATGTGATGCTCCTATTCACCTACGTTGACAAGTGGCTTATAAATTCAATCCCTATGAATAGAAGGATATGGTCATCAGGCATCCATTAGAGCGAGTGAGTGTTGTAAAATGTTTGTCGCATGTCACCACAGTGCAATTATCTTGAGTATTTGTAGGGCTGTGAAGTAGGTAAGCCAATCTTCCAACTCTTGTATTTTCTACTTCCTGACTCTGACTCTTTTTCATAAATAGCCAATAATTAGAGTGAGATTACACTTGCTTGATGACTGCCATTTAACGACTACATGCCAGCCAATCATCAGATATTCAAAGCTTGTGTAACACAGTGAAGGGTATTGTGCTGGATGGAAGGTACATTTCTCCCAGCAAGTGCCTTTCACACTGGTAACAGCAGGGAAGGAGGTAAAGCCTAGCCTGGACCATCTTTGCTGCTTCAGGTTTTCAGGGGGCGCCTGAGTTGCTCAACTGCAGGAATTAAAACTGTAAAAAGGCAGCCAGAGCATCTCATTGTGTGGTGTGTTAGGGCTAAAGAAGGCTGGGGAGTTTTGTACTTTTTGAAGTCAGCCTGCCCTGTGGCTGACCTGGTACAATAATCTGTTGCAAACACAGGGACTGCCCTGGAAGTAGCACCTGGTGGCTACCTGCAGCCCAAGCCTGTCCACACCTTCAGTTCCTCTAGCAAAGAACCAGGTGGCCTCTTAGTAATGCCCCTCCCATGTTAAGGTAAGCCCAAACTCTGTGATCCCATGATACCGTCCACACTTGCAAAGGCAAATGTACATACGTTTCTGTTTTTTTGTTTGTGCCAGTGTCAATAAAACATGGAGTTTTAGAATGCTTGTTGAACAGGTATATATTATCCTGTGTGTAGTAATGGCATAAGTTATCATGAGTGAACAGGGCTTAGCCTGAATAGTAGGCCCAGCCACAACCCACTTTCAAGAGTCCCTTTATTTATTAATTGGGTTTCTCACTAATATGGTGTAGGGTTACAATGTATAAGCACATAAGGGAAGTTATGTCACTGGCTTGGGGTTGCTTTGCCTTCATTTGTAAGTTTATGTACAGCAATGGCTGAAATTGGTGGCATCCTTGAAATTGTTCAAGAAAATGAAGCATGTTTTATTATGCACATGTGTGTATTTCCTTTGTGTGTATTAAAACAACAATACAAAAAAAACAGAGGAAAAAAAAGGCAAATTGGACATAATTTCACACAAAACCACCAAAATTGCAGGCCAAAATTGATTGCACCCTTAACTTAATATTTGGTTGCACACCCTTTGGAATAAATAACTGCAAACTCTTCCTTTAACCATCAACAAGCTTCTTACACCTCTGAACTGGAATTTTGGACCACCCTTCTTTTGCAAATCGCTCCAGGTTTCTTATATTTGAAAGGTCCCTTCTCCCATCAGATTTCATGATGACTTGCATACAGTCAAGCCATCTAGTACCAGTGGCATCCAAACAACCCCAAAAGATCTTTTTAACCTCCACCATATTTTACTGTAGATACTGTGTTCTTTTCTTTGTAGACCTCATATAAGTTTTAATACACAGTAGAATGATGTGCATTACCAAAAAGCTCTACCTTGGTCTCATCTGTCTTATAAGAAGCTTTCCCAGAAGGATTTTGGCTTACTCACAAACATTTGGCAAGATGTAGTCTAGTTTTCTTATGTCTCTGTGTTAGCAGTGGGGTCCTCCTGGGTCTTCTGACACAGTGTTTCATTTCATTCAAATGTCGACGAATAGTTTGCACTAATAATGATGCACTCTGAGTCTGCAGGACAGCTGGAATTTATTTGGTACTTGATTGGGACTACTAAACCACCATCCGAACTATCCTGCTTGCAACCTTACATCAATTTTCTCTGCCGTCCACATCCAGGGAGATTAGCTCCAGTGCCATAGGTTGTAAACGTCTGATTATTTAGGAACATCAAGATCTCTGGAGATCGACTTGAGATTGTTGCTATTTTTCAACAATTTTGGATCTCAAATCCTCAGACAGCTCTCTTCTTGCTTGTGGCACACACAGACACACAATGCAAAGATTGAGTCACCGTCTCCCCGTTTTATCTGGTTTCCAGTGTGATTTTCATATTTCCCACATCTGTTACTTGCCATATGCTTGAAACAAAGTTTATTTTTTACCCACAATTTTGGAAAGGTGAAAATAATTTTATCCTGCCCATTGTTACAGTTTTGTATGAAATTATGTCCAATTTGCCTTTTTTTCTCAGTTTTATTTTGTGTTGTTCCAATACACAAAGTAAATAAACATGTGTATGACAAAACATGTGTAATTGCAATAATTTTCTTAGATAAATACTTCATTTTCTGGCACAATTTCAAGGATGCCAACAGTTTTGACCTTGACTGTGAGTTTTTCACAACATTTTATAAATTTACCACATTTTTAAATAATATTTAAGCAGATTATACAACAGAAAGAAGCTATATTAAAAGGAAACTGTTAGAAGACTCATGCTGCCAAAACTACTGGAAACATCAATCACACAATGGCTACATTATTGTTGACAAGTATGTTTTAACCCCGAAAGCTCTGGAGTTTGAAAGTCCGGCCTGAGACTACGCATCTTGGATAGTGTTGAGCGAATGCGAACTGTAAAAATCCGGATCCGCGCGGTTTCAGCATCCGATCCGGGTCCGACCTGGATCCGGGAATCCGGTTGCACGATCCGGGTTCGGGATTTTTTTTTTTTTCGCTCTCTCTCTCTCTCCCTCTCCCTCTCTCTCCCTCTCTCTCTCTCTCTCCCTCTCTCTCCCTCCCTCTCTCTCTCTCCCCGGATCTGCTCCCCCATTGACTTACATTGGGCCGGATTCCGGATCGGATCCGGACTTCTGGGGCAACCTGCGACGGATCCGCCGGACCCGGATTATTAGCAATCCGCTCAACTCTAATCTTGGATGACCAGTTGGAGGCAGGTCCATTGCAGATTATTTTCCCCTGCATCAGATGACTGATAGGGAGAGGACTGTCAGTCAAGGGGAGAGCAGCGAGAAGAAACTGTATGGGTGCAAACCTCTTAAGGCTGCTTTACATGCAACGATATCGCTAACAAGATGTCGTTGGGGTCACAGAATTCGTGACGCACATCCGGCCTCATTAGCAACATCGTTGAGTGTGAAATGTACGAGCGACCACTAACGATCAAAATTGCTCACATAATCGTTGATTGTTGAAACGTCGTTCATTTCCCAAATGTTGTTACTAGTTCAGGACGCAGGTTGTTGGTCGTTCCTAAGGCAGCACACATCGCTATGTGTGACACACACCAGGAACGACGAACAATACTGTACCTGCGTCCTCCGGCAACGAGGTGGGCATGTCTTTCATGCGGCTGTTCTCCGCCCCTCTGCTTCTATTGGACTCCTGCCGTGTGACGTCGCTGTGACGCCGCATGAACCGCCCCCTTAGAGAATAGGCAAGAGCGACGTCGCTAGGAAGGTAAGTCTGTGTGATGGGGCCTAGCGATATTGTGCGCCACGGGCAGCGATTTGCCCGTGATGCACAAATGACAGTGGCGGGTGCTTTCACGAGCGACATTGCTAGCGATGTCGCTGCGTGTAAAGCAGCCTTTAGACTAGTCATCTAAGACAGATAGTCCCGGCTAGCTTTTTAAGCTTTGTTTCCTCTGAAATGCTGCAGTTTTGTGCCGTAAACAATACATGGCGGTAATAATGCAACCACTGTCTGATTCATGCTGCACATGGTACAGGCAGCATGAATCTCCTGACAGGTTCACTTTAAAGCCCTAAACTATGAAGTCAATTTGTAAGGAGGCCTTCTGTACTTTTCTCAACAGTAGATGTATGGAGGAAAGTGGAATTAGCCTCTGGCAGCAAATATTTCTCCTCTCTTCATTAAAATTGGCAAAGTGTGTATGTTTAGAGGGAGTCATGAGAAATAGCTTTTGGAGCTTTCGGCTGACAGCTTCTGTATCTCCAGTGAATGGGCAGCTATTCAGTTAATTAAAAAAGTTGGGAGCATTTTACTTTTCATGTACAGAACTGCTTCGTAGCCAGTACAGTATTATTAGGCTGAGATCTGATATTGATTCTTATCTTAATATAATAGAAAATGAAATTCCCTCATATAATAACTCACTTCCTGACCGAAGCTTAATTTTAAGGCCATGGGCGTGTATTTGCAAGTCAGACCGATTTTAAATTAGTATTTTTAGCTAATATAAACTAGGGTCAGATAATATTTATTCAAACTTCTGTAGATATACAATGGTTTCTAATGTCTGTGAGACCAAAAAGCCCTCTTCTCTAATCAATTGTTTAGTTAGACACTTACAATGTTAAATTGGTCTTTTTTAAACATAGAGACCATAGATAGGAAACAATTTGATTACTGAGCTTCAGAAATAACTAGATTAATGTACATAAAGGCTCTGGAAGTCCATAAGTGTGGCCTTGTGCATGACCTATGGAAGTAGGCAGAAAAGAAGGGAACATAGAAGAGAAACACCTTCCTAAAATGTCATTAACATGTTTATGATCAGTAGACAATAGCTTTCGCAGAATGTTATACATGTGCAGCCTTGAAATTGTAAAATCCATACATATTGCAAATTCCGTACACATAGTTCTGTCATTTGCATGCGGTGTAACCAGATTTTTTACCTAATGGTGGGTGGGAATTGCCTTTCTTCTAAAATTTTCACCATCTTCAGTAATATTTAGGAAACATGCAAAAGCATGACTTTCTGGTATAGAATGTACCGGAGGCTGTACTTAAGGAATAAGTAGTATGTGGAATGAACCAAGTTGTGTTTGTTGGGACAGGCTGCTTCCTAGTAAGGATCATTACAATGACCAGTATGACTCCTCCATGTTGAATGTTTTTAATATCTGTACTGTGTTATAACTTTGATCATTTACTGTTGTAATCAAAATTATTCAACCCCCATTACAAATTAGGTAAATAGCTCTACACAACTAAAATAAGTTATTTTTCCAAATTAAGCACAAAGTGACACTTTTAATGACTATTGCAGTCTCAGAGTTATTCATACCCTTCACGACAAACATTTAATACCTAGTGGAAGACCTATGACTGTTTTGACCTGTTGCAAATGTTATGCATAGGCAGACATCAGCATCTGACAGCATCTCTAAAGAATTGGCGCTCATTTCTCATGGGTTATGGCCTCCAGTTCACTAATATTCTTGGGTTGTCAAGAGAGTGGTCCAAAAAAGTTAAGAATCTTACACAAACAAGAAAAATACCAAAAGATAGTAAAGGAATTGAATTTTCTTTGAGACACAGCTAGAATCATAGTTGGCAAGTTTAAAGTTATTGGAACAATGGTTACACTACCTGGACGTTGCAAAAAGATGAAGCTATCACCAGATTCCACAAGATCCTGAGGAGACAGGTAGTTAAAAACTTTTGATTGGCTGTAAAAGACCACCTGCAGCAAGAGGTATCAGTTTGCACAGTATGTTGCATATTAAATGTTGAGGGTCATTCCTGGAGTCCAAGAAATTACATATATACTGACCCAAAAGCACCAGAAAAATTGGCTCTAATTAGCTCAAAGACATATGAAAAACAGCACAATGTGGGGATTATATTCTTTGGAGTCATGAAGCAAAACCTGAACTTTTTGGGGACTAAAGGCTACTTTACACACTGCGATATCGGTCCCGATATCGCTAGTGTGCGTACCCGCCCCCATCTGTTGCGCGACACGGGCATATCGCTGCCCGTGCCGCACAACATCGCCCAGAGCCGTCACACATACTTACCTGTCCGGCGACGTCGCTGTGACCGGCGAACCGCCTCCTTTCTAAGGGGGCGGTCCGTGCGACGTCACAGCGACGTCACTGAACCGCCGCCCAATCGCAGCGGAGGGGCGGAGATGAGCGGGACGTAACATCCCGCCCACCTCCTTCCTTCCGCATAGCGGGCGGGAGGCAGGTAGGGAGACGTTCCTCGCTCCTGCGGCGTCACACGCAGCGATGTGTGATGCCGCAGGAACGAGGAACAACCTCGTTACTGCTGAAGTAACGATAATTGGGAATGGACCCCCGTGTCGCCGATTAGCGATTTTTCACTGTTTTGCAACGATGCAAAATCGCTAATCGATGTCACACACAACGGCATCGCTAATGTGGCCGGATGTGCGTCACGAATTCCGTGACCCCAACGACTCCGCATTAGCGATGTCGTAGCGTGTAAAGCCCGCTTAAGGATCAGCACTATGTCTGGAGGAGGAACAATGAAGCATACGCTTACAAGAATACAGTGCCTTCAGTGAAGTATGATGTTAGTTTGGTGATGCCCTGGGGCTGGTTTGTTTACTATATCACTGGAAACCTGCTTTGTGTGAACGTCGAGATGGATTAAATCAAGTGACAGAAAATCCTAGGAGAAATCATCATGCCTTCTGTAAGGAAGGATGAAACTTGGATGTCGTTGGACATTCCAATAAAACAATGATCCCAAGCATACATCAAAGTCCACCAAGGCTCGATCTCAAAAAGTCCTGAAAGATTCCTGAGTCTTAAACGCCATAGAATTTTTTTTATGGAATTTGAACAAGGAGGTTTGAGTTTGCAAAACCAAGAATATTAGTAACCTTGAGGCCATTGTCCATGAAGAATAAGCTAAGATTCCGCAAGAATGCTGTCAGACGTTGTTGTCTGTTAAGGCCCCGTCACACTAAGCAACATCGCTAGCAACATCGCTGCTAACGAACAACTTTTGTGACGTTGCTAGCGATGTTGCTGTGTGTGACATCCAGCAACAACCTGGCCCCTGCTGTGAGGTCGTTGGTTGTTGCTGAATGTCCTGGGCCATTTTTTAGTTGTTGCTGTCCCGCTGTGAAGCACAGATCGCTGTGTGTGACAGCGAGACAGCAACAACTAAATGTGCAGGCAGCAGGAGCCGGCTTCTGCGGAGGCTGGTAACCAATGTAAACATCGGGTAACCAAGAATCCCTGTCCTTGGTTACCCGATATTTACCTTTGTTACCAGCCTCCGCCGCTCTCACTGTCAGTGCCGGCTCCTGCTCTGTGCACATGTAGCTGCAGGACACATCGGGTTAATTAATCCGATGTGTGCTGTAACTAGGAGAGCAGGGAGCCAGCGCTAAGCAGTGTGCGCTGCTCCCTGCTCTGTGCACATTTAGCTGCAGCACACATCGGGTAATTAACCCCATGTGTGCTGTAACTAGGAGAGCAGGGAGCCAGCGCTAAGCGGTGTGCGCTGCTCCCTGCTCTGTGCACATTTAGCTGCAGCACACATGGGGTGATTAACCCGATGTGTGCTGTACTAGGAGAGCAGGGAGCCAGCGCTCAGTGTGCGCTGCTCCCTGCTCTCTGCACGTGTAGCTGCGTGAGCTGGTAACCAAGGTAAATATCGGGTTGGTTACCCAATATTTACCTTAGTTACCAAGCGCAGCATCTTCCACGCGGCGCTAGGGGCTGGTCACTGGTTGCTGGTGAGCTCACCAGCAACTCGTGTAGCGACGCTCCAGCGATCCCTGCCAGGTCAGTTTGCTGGTGGGATCGCTGGAGCGTCGCAGTGTGACATCTCACCAGCAACCTCCTAGCAACTTACCAGCGATCCCTATCGTTGTTGGGATCGCTGGTAAGTTGCTTAGTGTGACTGGACCTTTAGCCATCACATTTGGAGCACAGCATAATGGCTGAAGATGATCCGCTACGTACCAAATTTTGTGTTGAAATTTGGAAAACTTATTTTGATGTGTTGAAGTATTTAAATAGTTCTTGTTTTATTGGTTTATTGCAAACAGGTGAAAGTTTCTTAATGTTGCTAATAAACTGAATTTACAATTGGGGCTGAATAATTTTAATAGCAATTGTAACAGAGCTGAGTATTTGTTAGGCCTCTTTCACACATCCGTGAAAATCACACACGTTTTTCACAGACGTGTCAAAGGTGCGTATTGCCTTCGGTGTGCCATGTGTATGGCACACATGTGTTCTCCGTGTGTTATCCGTGATAACACACGGAGAGCGGGAACTTTCTACTCACCTGTCCCTGGCGTCGCTGTCCGTGGTGCTGATCTTCGGTCTCCGGTCCTGCTGACTACCTGCTGCTGCTGCTTCCGGCCGCAGTGAAGTGAATATTCAATGAGCGTAATGAGTGGCAGTCGGCAGCAAGTGATAGCAGCGGCAGAGACAGGAGGGCTGGAGAAGGTGAGTAAAGGTTTTTTTTTCTCATAGATACATGTCTTTTCTCCGGTGCGTGTCACGCGGAACACAGTTTGGTCCATTTGTATTACGTGAGACACGCTTGCGTTCTGTGTGACACCGGTGATGCTGGAGAGAAAACGGACATGTTGCCGTGAGAAACAAACGGACACACGTAAGTTCGGGACGGACACACGTTCCGTGCGAAAATACTTATGTGTGTCCAAAACCATAGGAATACATAGGTCTACGTGTGTACGTGTCTCCGGTACGTGAGAAAACTGCCAAATACGTACCAGAGGCACGTACGCGTGAAAGAGGCCTTAGGAGTAAAGCCGTATGAAGTGCTTCAGTGAAAGCTCACTGAAACCTTGATTCTAAGGGGCACAAAAGTCCATTTGTCATGTATGAGAACACCAATAGGGCACATGGTAGATGGGAAGCCTTAATAGAAATTTTGCATAGTTACCCACGAAATTCAAGTTATGCCTATGCTTTGTTTAACACAGACCTCCATTTAATCTTTATGAAATACATATATTTAAAAAAAAAGATTCTGGCAATATGAGTTACCGTAGACGTGGGCCTTGGTTCTCATAATTATCAAGCTGACCTCATTATCCCTTTAACAGATGTAAGCAGTGCACTGTTCTTACTGTGCTAGAAGTGAATATATCCAGCTTTTGTTTTCAGCATGACAATTCGGGATTTGTGAACAGTGTCATATTTCCATTGAAATTCCTGGACGTGGCTCTCACTGTGGCATTTTTCCAATCATGTGCAAAGTTCACATGCAAACTGCAAAGAGATAAATAATATATCAGATTTATGATAAACAGTCTGCTGGAAATGTTTGCATGAAAATACTTCACAGGTTTGAGGAACATCAAAGAACCCATCTAGAATCTAATCTTCACTTACTCTAAAATGTAAATGTAACAGTTCGATGCTGATTTTAGTTTTTTTGAACATTAATGTAAATACCTCCTCTATTTTATAGATCTCATTACTTGTTTATTAGTGTTTCTGTGGAAGGAACATTATATATAGATTTTGTACTGAAAGTTATCTTGTAGGATTTACAGTAAGTAAGAATTATTTCGGACTTGGGTTATGGAAATATTTGACATAATTTTTAATTTTTTTTTTACATATTGCAATCCTGCAATGCCTTATTTTGTGTCTAAAATGAATATTTTGTTGTGGATGGAAAATTATATTCCTATAAATGGTGATAACCCAAACTTTTTTGAAGCTCTATGGGTCTTTGGCTCGATACACGCAGTTAAGCTCATCCAGTGATGATCTGGACGAGATTTCTAATTGTTGATTTACCTTGCTGAGTCCTTGGCAAAATTTGGGCTGGTGATTCCTCCTTAGGAACAAGCCTTTACGTTCTGCACTGTGTACCTTTCTAATTATCTTATGACTAATTTATACCATTGGTGAACAAAGACAGAAAAGGTCTCCTGTGCAAGAATAATACAGTATGTCCACCCATATCCTGTCCACCACCATTAACTTGAGAATGGCGGCAGCTATAGGCATAGAAGTGGTACCTAGGTATAGTAAAGTAGCCATGCGCTACTCAATGAAACCACCTATTGCGCCACCTGCTGGAAAACAACGGATTTAGCATTTTTATCTTGAAAACGGAACGAGATAGAGAAAAAAAGTGAATTACAAAATTATAGGGCATCATCAATTCAATACGAATCAACACCTTGCATACAGAAATGCTATGATTAGAACGTGTAAAACTCACAAGGCTGTGGACGTGAAGCGATATCTCATGGAGACCTTCCTACAAGTCATTGGGTATGGTGGCTGCGTGGAGTGGCCTCCACGCTCACTTGACCTGACCCCATTGGACTTCTTCTGTGAGGTCATATCAAACAGCAGGTGTATGCGACCCCTCCACCAACATTGCAGGAGCTACGACGACGTATTACAGATGCTTGTGCAAACATGTCACCTACCGTATTGCACAACGTGCAGCAAGATACAGTATGCTGTCCAGAGTCCAGATGTGCATTGCAGCTGACGGTGGCCACTTTGAGCATCAAAGTTAAATGAGCGCCATATGCGTGACCAGCATTCAATGTTTTGGGGGGGTCATGGGTTTCATATCATAGCATTTCTGTATGCAAGGTGTCGATTCGTATTGAATTGATGATGCCCTACAATTTTTTAATTCACTTTCTTTCTCTATCTTGTTTTGTTTTCAAGATAAAAATGCTAACTCCGTTGTTTTCCACCAGGTGGCGCTATAGGTGGTTTCATTGCGTAGTGCATGGCTACTTTACTATACCTAGACACAACTTCTATTCCTATAGCTGCTGCAATTCTCAAGTTTATGGCGGTGGACAGGATATGGGTGGACACATTAGTGCATCCAGAAGCATTAAAAAAGAGGCGTCCCACCTCCGTGTGTCCATCTCTGTTTGGTGAGAAGAAGTGGTAACCACTGTGGGCAACATTTCTTTGTCTTATTTTTGGACTTTTTAGCAATTACTGAGGAAAAAGCACACTTAATTCTAGCAGCCATTTGTTCTGTGCAAGTTCTTCATTGTTCAAGCGGAAATGTGAATGTAACCTTGTGCGGAGAGGTCCGTATACCTTGGTGTTTTAAGTGGTTAATTCTGATAAGGGTTTTCATATACATTGGAAGCACAGATACACTGCTATTCATGATATGTGTAACTTTGCATGATTCTTACATGTTACTTTACCACTCAGCAAATTATAACAATTTATTAAGTTAAATTAAATCTGTCAGTAAGATCAACCCAACAGACAGCAAACGTGGGCAAGCAAATCTTTAAATCCATTGACACCTTTATATGTTCTATTTGTTGCTTTGTTCTCAAAAAAATATTTTATTTCAAATGCAAATAAAACAGTAAGTGCTCTGGGGGTGAAAGAACACTTCTTGAGCCTATAGGGTATTTTACACACTGCAATATCGGTATCGATATCACTAGCGAGCGTACCCACCCCCGTCGGTTGTGCGACACGTGCAAATCGCTGCCCGTGGCGCACAACATTGCTTACACCCATCAAGCATACTTACCTTCCCTGCGACGTCGCTCTGGCCGGCGAACCGCCTCCTTTCTAATGGGGCGGTTCGTGTGGCGTCACAGCGACGTCACACAGCAGGCGGCCAAGAGAATCGGAGGGGCGGAGATGAGCGGGTGGAAGATCCCGCCCATCTACTTCCTTCCTTCTTTTCCGGTGGACGCAGGTAGGAGATGGTCGTCGTTCCTGCGGTATCACACATAGCGATGTGTGATGCTGCAGGAACGATGAACAACATCGTACCTGCAGCAGCAACGATATTAAGGAAAGGAGCGACGTGTCAACGATTGTTGACATTTTTGCGATTGTTGATCGTCGCTCCTTGGTGTCACACGCTGCGATGTCGCTAACGACGCCGGATGTGCGTCACTAACGATGTGACCCCTTCGATATATCGTTAGCAATGTCGCAGCGTGTAAAGCACCCTTATGTCTACCCAAATTGTTTTCCTATCTAGCACCAGTATCTTTAGCTTGATTAATAGATCACTGTCATTTCATTATCTGGCACCTAACATCACACTGTGAGCTATGAATCAAGCTGAAGAGGCTCAGTGCACTTAAAATGCTGATTCATTGGGAATGCAGCAACAGATTAAAGATATAAAGATGGATTCAGATGTCAAAGACCTTTTATAGTCACGTAAGCGATTTGGGGGGATTGATCTCACTGACAGATTCCCTTAAACTTAGTAACATATTGTTTTAAATACCGATTTTATAAAACCCAAGATCAGATTACGTTTATAGAAATATTCAAGTCATTATATTGCACATCCATTACTGAGGTCATTTCTAGTAAATATAATTTTTAATTGCAATTAACTTAACTAGCAGGAAATGATTCAGAGGTCCAATTTATTGTGCAGCTGGGAAAACACAATAAAAAGCATATCCCACAATTGTTCCCTAGTCATTCAGCAAAGCCATTACTTGGGTATGGGCTGATCTGGGTGATGTCTATTGTGATCAGGCATTCACATCACTTTTACATTTGGTCATTTTTTAGGCTTGTTGTTGGTTGTTTATCTAGCATTAAACAGTCCACTAGGGGGCAGTGGAGAGCGCTGGTAGATCTTACCCTTCCATTGGTCCTAATTCCGGAATGACTTTCTTGCCATTCTATTGGGCTCTGTTCTTCTCATGTGGGGAGCATGAGACTAGCAGACTTTGCCATGACTGATCTTTTGTAAAGTCTAAAGCGGGCTTTACACGCTACGATATATCTAACGAGATGTTGGCGCGGTCACGTCGTAAGTGATGCACATCCGGCAACGTTAGTGATATCGTAGCATGTGACAGCTATGAACGAGCAGAAATACTCACCTTCTCGTTCATCACTGACACGTCGCTCATTTTCTAAAAAATCGAACGTCAGGTTGTTCATTGTTTTCGAAGCAGCACACATTGCTCTGGGTGACACCCCGAGAAGGATGAACTGCAGGTTACCTGCGGCCGCCGGCAATGCTGAAGGAAGGAGGTGGGCGGGATGTTTACATACCGCTCATCTCCGCCCCTCCGCTTCTATTGGCTAGCTGCTGTGTGACGTCGCTGTGATGCCGAATGTCCCTCCCTCTTCAGGAAGTGGATGTTCGCCGCCCACAGCGAGGTCGTTTGGAAGGTAAGTACGTGTGACGGGGGTTACAGACTTTGTGCGACATGGGCAAGAAGTTACCCGTGCCGCACAAACGATGGGGGCGGGTGCGATCGCACGATTAATTGAAACATGTAAAGCAGCTTTAAACAAGCAAGATCTGTCAATATGATAATGTAGGCATAAATCTAAAAAGCATAGTAGAACGTTAAGGTGCAGCCACGGCCATGCGTGATAAAGATCAGTAAATTTCTAATTTCTGTTTCATTATCAGTAAGGAAATAGACAAGTTTTTCAGTCACAGGAAATGGTCTGAAATCACACTGATTACAATACACAATTATGAGATAACTCTCTGCGGTATCAGCTGAATGGAGCCTTTTGAACTTGCATCACAATAGATTAATCTGTCATTTCATGGAAAATGCATGACTGCCACAAGCATGGGAAGAAAGCTGCTGACTCCTATGGTCGGGAACCTTACTGGGTACAAGACTGCGCCTACGTAAGCAACAGAGCTCTAGGAAAAATAACTCATGCTTTTTGGTGTGATGACAAACCGCATCTTTGTGCCCTGCCACGTATGCTACATCATCGGTTCCGCTCTTCATTTTGAACGTTAGTTTGTGCTTAAAGCTGTGTTACTTTACATACAGTATACTTTGCACTTTGCTTTGTTTTAAATGTTATTGAAGTATTGAATATTTTTTTTTACCAGGGATGGCTTGTAGAGGTGGAGCAATGGCCTACCACATGCTACATTTACACAGATGTATCTGATGGTCCTACCCATCAGTGCAATCTTTGTACCAGACTTTATTACCAAAATGAGATCCATTAAAATTCATGTGTTGTAAATGTCAGCTAAATGACAGCCGCTTCTTTAGTCTCATGCACAGGTGCTTCTATAGACTCATGCAGGGCTGCTTCTATAGACTCATGCAGGGCTGCTTCTATAGACTCATGCAGGGCTGCTTCTATAGACTCATGCAGGGCTGCTTCTATAGACTCATGCAGGGCTGCTTCTATAGACTCATGCAGAGCTGCTTCTATAGACTCATGCAAGGCTGCTTCTATAGACTCATGCAGGGCTGCTTCTATAGACTCATGCAGGGCTGCTTCTATAGACTCATGCAGGGCTGCTTCTATAGACTCATGCAGGGCTGCTTCTATAGACTCATGCAGGGCTGCTTCTATTGACTCATTCAGGGCTGCTTCTATAGACTCATGCAGGGCTGCTTCTATAGAAACTTGCACAGGTGTTTCTATAGACTCATGCAAAGGTGCTCATATATAGCCAAGCACAGGTGATTCTATAGACTCATGCACAGGTGCTCCTATAGACCCATACACAGTCAATTCTATAGACTAATGCACAGGTGATTTTATAGACTCATGCACAGGTGCGTCTATAGTCTCATGCACAAGTGCTTCTATAGACTCATGCACAGGTTCTTCTATAGTCTTATGCATAGGTGCTTGTGTAGACTCATGCACAGGTGCTTTTATAGACTCATGCTCAGGTGCTTTTATAGGCTCATACACAGATACTCCTATAGACTCATGAACAGGTGCTTCTACAGGCTCATGCATAGATGCTCCTATAGACTCATGCACAGCTGTTTCTATAGACTCATGCACAGGTGGTTTTATAGGCTCATACACAGATGCTCCTATAGATTCATGCCCTGGTGCTTCCACAGACTCATGCATAGATGCTCTTATAAACTCATGCACAGATGCTTTTATAGGCTCATACAGAGATGCTTCTATAGACATATGCACAAGTGCATCTATAGATGCACGCATATGTGCTCCTATAGACTCATGTAGCTCATGTAGAGCTGTTTCTATAGACGCTTGCACAGGTGCTTCTATAGACTCATGCACAGGTGCCTTTATAGGCTCATACATAGGTGCTCCTATAAACTCATGCACATGTGCTTCTATAAACGTATGCATAGGTTCTCCTATAGGCTCATGCACAGTGGCATCACTTGAAGCTTGTGAGGACCAATGCAAAATCTCCAGTAGTGCCCCTAAATATCATTGGTTTTTAATAATATTGATCATCCCATATAGGCCAAAATAACTTTTTGGGCCCAGTAGGCTTTAAAGCCTGCGTGAGATTGGACCTGGCTCAATCTTTAACATTCTCGTATCGCTGGGGTCCTGGGTTAAAATCCCACCACAGCTGCAAGGAGCTTGTATGTTCTCCCCGTGTATGTGTGGGTTTCCTCTGGGTACTCCAATAATTATCTCTCATGCTCCAAAAACATATCGATAGGGAACTTAGACTGTGAGCTCCAATGGGGATAGTTATGATGATATCTGTACTGTAAAGCGCTGCGGAAAATGATGGCAATATATATGCAATTAATAAAAAAAACACTCTGCACCCGCTATAGTTATGCCCCTGTTCATGCACATTATTTGGGCTCAGTTTTAAAGGGAATCTGTCAGGAGGTTTTTACTATTTAATCTGAGAGACGCATAATGTAGGGACAGAAACCCTCATTCCAGTGATGTCTCACTTATTAGCCTGTGTGTTGCTGCTTCAATAAAATAAATTGTTTATCAGCAGGACATTATCAGTACATGACTAAGTATCTCATGCCTCATAGTCAATTATTCTCTGAAAAGATGCCCTCATTAATGATTAGCAGTTTCTGTCAATATACAAAGTGCACAGAAAGCTGACAATCAGAGGTGTGGATGAGGTTATACAGGGCTTTGAACACTGCTAGATATGCAGCAGAGAAAACTGTGATTATATCAAAATGAATTCATGCAGACCAACAAGTGACACATTGCAGGAATCAAAGTCTCTGCTCCTACATTATGCTGTTCTCAGATTACATAACAAAAACCTGGTGACAGATTCCCTTTAATATAGGAAAAAATGGAAAATTTGTGAACAATCCAACTAAAAGTGGCTTACACCCTTAGTTGTTGTTGCGTATGTAGCTCTTCTCTACTAAAAGCAATGTTCATTGGACAAAATAGCTCTGTACATATAGAGCTATACGTGGACTATGGTATGTAGAGATACATAGTGCCTTTGTGTCTTCTGCAGGGCCTTACTGATGTCAGTTATGATATTTTGTGTATACTAGAACAATATTAGTCAACAATAAATACATTTTATTAATTAGCATTGATTCCGGGCAATAACTTGTTGTGTGTATAAAAGACAGAAAGAGATATTGTCCAGCAGAAGGAGTTGACTTTTTCTATTGTACATTTCATTTCTGTACTTACCTGACCTCTGCTATCTGTCATCTATGGGATTTTGGATTTCCCATTACTTACTAATTTTCTTGTAAATGAATTATGCTGTCAATAAATAAAATTTAAAAAATAAAATTGTCACCACTTTATAACTTTTCTATATGTGGAATAGATAAAGCATTAATCACTTTTTGCGATTTTAATTCTGACATTCTAAGAAATAATTAATTGAAACACTGGAAAAATAACATGAACTTAGATCATGATGATATGCAGCAGTAATGGTAACTGCACATCTAGAGTTCAAGAAATACATTTGGATCTCCTATAAAAGAATACATTGTTATTAAATGATTTAATAATAAATATAATGCATTTTTCATTTCTAATTTGCAGATTGCACACAGCTTCTACAGAGGAGACTGCATCATCTTTCAAATGAGGTACAGATTATTTTGCACTATTACCTGTTTGTTGCATTGGAATCTGTGCCCTAGGGGTTTTTACTTGCTGTTCAAAGAATTATAAAAGCAAGCTGGAATTATTTATTTATTTTTTTTTTGTCTCATAATGCACAATGGTAATTTATGGATTTTGGCCATCCAGTGTTATAGTGAGTCTTTAGTTTGGAACCACTGTCCCTTAGTGAACAAAAAATTAAAATGTACCTTTGTGAAAAATAAAAGTGATGTTTTTTCCATATCGGCTGTACTATTCACATTTGTTTCAGCTGAAAGACATACCAATGTTATCAAGCTGTGTTTTTGATTAAAGAGGATGTACACTACTTGGACAACCCCTTTTCAATCTCCTTGTTCACCCCTGTAAAAATAAATAAGCCTATACTCACCTCCGGTGCATCCACAGTTCCAGTGATTTCTGAAGCCACGTTCTCAGGGCCTATGTGACATTGTTATGATACGCGAGCACCGCAACCAATCAGCGTCCGACATCTGTCTCCCTGCCTTTCTACATTTGAACAGGATGTAAGCAATGCACTGACTCCCTGCTCAAATGTCCAAAGGCGAGGTGAAGGATGCCGGTTCTGATTGGTCGCTGTGCCCGCGTGTCAGAGAAATGTCACATGCGCGATGGGAACGCGTCTTCAGACATTGCTGGAACCGCAGTCGCACTGGAGGAGAGTATTGGCTTGTTTCTTTTTATGGGGGCGAACAATGGAAATGAGAAGGGGTTGTCCAATAGGGGACATTCCCTTTAATTAATATGGCACATATTACTCCAGTAGACACTGGATGATGGCTGGCATGCTAGAAAAATGAAAAAAACGGTAATCAGCTCACCTTGCAGTAAGGACAATTCACTGTGAAAGTCACTTGAGTTCACTCAGGAACCCTGGTAGACCTTGTTTAGGCAGGGTGTGGTGCGTGGAGTGTACATATGAAAGAGAAGGTCTCTGAGGACTGGGCTTCAGCACCAATGGAAAAATGTTAAAACATAACATTTACTTATCAATTGAAAACAGAATAATCCTTAATCTTTTTTATCCTTCTGCTTTTTCCTTACCATGTATTCAATTTTACAATAAAAGCTATGTTTTAATATTAGTGATGAGCAAGCACTCCAATGCTCAGGTGCTCGGTACTCGTTAAAAGCAGTTGGAATGCTCGGACTCGAGCACCTGAGTATAATGGATGTCAAGGGGAATATTTCACTGAAAAATGCTTGAGTCCCCTATTGACTTCCATTATAGTTGGGTACTCAAGTCGCGCCCTTCCGAGCATCCAATAGCTCATACCGAGCACTGAGCACACAAGCATGGTAGTGCTTGCTCATCACCATTTATCATTTTTCCATAGGTGCTGGACCAATCCATATGGACCTTTTCATTCACATAAAATCCCAGACGATGCATTTGCTTCTATGCTCCCCTGTAAAAAAAGACCAGATATGCTGCCGCTGTTTCTTGCAGCTTGTGGGTAGGGAAGCATGAATTTAGGTTCACTTTATACTCGTTCCACAGTTGTATGGCCCCTGCTCTCTACAGGTGGGGGGGACGCAGAATATGCTGTAAAGGTTTTTGGTTGGGAAGCCTATGAATTCATAGAAAACTAAATTCTAAATCATTCGGCCAACTTATGTTAGCGATATCAATAGCACTGAAACATTTCCACAGTAGATGTAATTAGCCCGCACTTTGATGTAATATATCTGAAGACATGATTAGGTCCAAGAAGCAATTAAACCAATTTTACTTTTAATGTTTCTTTTGCGTTAATTGGTATATACGTAATACGATACATGATATGACAAGTTATAATATGTTATTTAATTAGCTCATCATTTTCATATTAATCCTAATCATTTTGAAGGGTTAAGTAAAAATTAATGACACCCTAATTAGACATTGGCTTTTAATCACATTATTTTGATATATGGAGTGATAAAACAGTACGTTTTGCAGACAGTATAACATGAGAGTCTTCTAATTGGCATACTATAATTAGCTTTAGCTCATTACAGGATTTTGAGCATCTTTCATGACCAAAGACTCCAATCACAAAAGTTCATCTTTTATCACAAAACATTTCATGACCTTGTAACTAAAGTTGAGCAGATCAGGTAAAATTCGAATTTGCCTGTTCACACAGAATTTCCCTAGAAATTCAATTCATGGAGAAGTTATTCTTTCAAATTTCATGTCTCTTATTAAGTCACTCCAGACCTCAGAGCATAATAAACTTAATATTTAAAAATGATATAGAGTCTTTATATTCACCTCACCACTCAACTCTCTGGCCCGTCTGCTCATAGTCACCCGTCCAGTCCTCGTCGCATGTTCAGAATTCCCTGGGAGGATTCTGTTCAAGCACACGCCAAAGATCATGGTGCCATGACATAATGGCGTGCACCGTGACCTTACACACGCATGCGCAGAAACCTCCCCGGTCTCCTCAAACCTAGATGAAGAATCAACACGAGCAGTAACAATCTGAAGATGCGACAAGAACTAGGAGGGTGATGCTGAGGAGCATAGTGTCACATGTATAGGGACAGGCTCAGGGCTAACTCTTACCTTACCATATACTTTAAACATAGTTTTTCTTTTAGGCATATTTAGGGTTAATCGCTTCTCTGGTGCAGCAGCAGACTTGCTCAGCTGGCAGCCGTTAATCAACTTCCGGCTGGGATTTAAGCCTACTGCTTCCTGGACTTGTTGTTGGTTATTTCTATTTAGTTAGGAGCTAGTCACGGAGCAGAGTGGATGTGGTTGTTGCTGTTCTCTGCTGCGGTTTGTTCCATGCTGTTTTCTTTTTGTATTACCTCCTTTCCCTTGTTATTCCTTACTCATATACTCTTAGTTGTTCCCCGCTGTAGGTATTAGGTGTGTATGAGTTTTTATTTTTACCCCTGTCTGTAGTTCATTGTTGTAGTGGTTTTAGGGGTCTATGTCCTTGTCAGTCCCTTGGGTGGTGGGTGTGGTGGGGACTTATCATCAGGACCAGGACAGGAGTTAGGGCCAGGTCAGGGGCCCGGACCTCCCTACCTTATAGGGTACCTCCGGGTGTGAGGGTGAGTTCATGGACCCCAGCATTAGGGTCTGCATAGGTTACCCTATTTTTCATGGTCATCCATTACACCCGATGACTGACACAGAGGGGCTAGAGAAGTGAACAGCAAGGTGAGCATAAGGATTTTTTTTATTACAGTTTGATGGCCTTTTATGGTTTAGTGGTTTAGAAAAAAGGCAGCCAACAGCTGCGTGGTAATAAGCATGTTTGTGAATGCATATTTAGGTAAAATTTGAGTATAATTAAATTCCACTCAAATTTATGGGCTCATCTCTGCTTGTATTGATGTATGGTAAACAAAGGCTATTATAGCCTATGGGTGATGAATGCCATTTTTAGGCATCCGTTACAGGAATCTGTCACTATAGCTATTAATGGAGAATAACCACGGCACTTTCTGGTGTGATGCATGAGTAGGATCCAATCCCTTGAATACGGTGAGTAAGAGACTTGGCCCTCAAGAAGGTGAAGATTAGGTGTAAGTTTATTTACAGAGTCTTCAGAGGGTGAACAGAGCACAGACGTTTCGGTCCTAAAATATCGGACCTTCATCAGTGTGCTAGAGTATAATACAGAAGTCACAATACAAAAAAATAAATTTCAAGCAAATTAAAAACAAAAATGAAATAAAATAAACAAATGTAGTTTTCACTATTAGGCATATATGCAATGGAAGCACTCACCTCATCTACACCTTCTTGAGTGCCAAATCTCTTACTCACACTATAGGTTTTAATGACATCACTTTAACAGATACATCATTAAAAGCTATTAAAAAGCTCCTGACATTTAATGAATAGCTGTGACAGAAGCCGTACGTGGCATCCATCACACATACACAACACATAGTGGCATCCTGTGGCTTCTCAACAATCATTCTCACTTTGTTACGAGCAGAACAAGTAGATAAAGTCACAAAATGTCATCAGATTCCGAGATGTAAAAGTGTTTGGTGTCATTTATCGTTTGTCATGTTGACCGAGCATGCGAGGAGTATTCGATTCTAGTCAACGATCCGTCAGCTCTTCCTTTGTTTCTTACAGATTTATGTGGTTTATCACGATGGAGAAAAGTTACTTGGGCACTTTATTGGCCGGGCTCTTTACAATAACATTTATATGATGCTTACATTGCACAGGAATTTGCATGTAGCGAGCCAAATGTTGATTGAGAATGACCTTGAATATCTCTTAGCAATATTACCATTTCAAACAGTTTTCTCTAAGCAAACAGAATGTAAATGTTCAACATATGATCTGTAGGCAGATTGTCATATCATTTCAAGTGAAAGGCTCATGGCCAGCAACCAGGAGGTTTTAGGTTGTCACAGTAGACCTCAGGCATGAAATGATGAGGCTGTAACCTGGAGGTCAATGTTAAGGGTTTTTTTTATATGTAAACCATCTAGTATTTTATGTGTTATATTGGGCATTCATTGGATGGAATAGCATATGAATTGTGTTGCTCATATTAAAAATGTAATGTACAGGTATTTTTTACAGTTTTCTCCTAAAAATATTTGTAAAAACTTATTTTTTTTCAACTTCTGTCATACAGTAGGTCCTGTTAATTTTTTTATAACATTTTACATCTACGTAGTTTTTGACACAGGAACTAGTATTGTGTTATCTCTTATTCCGAGGCAAGACCAGGAGATCCCATCAAAAATTCTTTTCGGCATTCACTATATTGAGTACCCTCTGCTTTTAATAGATGGTTCCCTAAAGTGTCAACTAAATGTTGGCTGTGGAGCGGGAGTGAGGGGACAATGATACATATTTTGGGAGGGAGTTATTCACATTATTCAGGAGGTTATTGGGATTGTAATCTCTCTGGACCCTTTGGCTATACTTTTATATATGTTTCCTGTGATCAGACTATGAAAAAATCTTTGCTGCGCCATCTTCTCCAAGCAACCAAGACAGTGATTCCTTGTCATTGAAAGTCTGTAGAGCCTTCTTAATTAGAGATTTGTTTTTAGATATAGCAATGATCCAAAGCTGATAATCCAAACTTAGGAAGAGGTAAATATGAACACTGCTAAATGGTTTCATTAAGAGACCTATCTATCCTCCCCATCATATAGGAATATATTGAGATGACCCATAGTATGAGCCCCAAATTATCAGAACCCAACAATAAAGCGTTAATTAATTTAATGAACCCATACTCTGCTCTGTGCGCTGTCTCAGACAGAACTGCGCTTCCCTCTTGTCCGCTGCACACTTCTAAGCAGTCGTTAGAGTGAATTATGTGGGCCTGAACGGTCTGCGTGCAATTAAAGGGTCTAGAAAATATTTAAAAACTGGGCCAAATTTTAATTACTTTTTAACTTCTCTTCAGCATATGGTATTTCAGTAATTAAAACTATATTTTATAGTCTGATTAGCAACAGGGGAATGTTTAAAGCACCACTCCAGGGTTTTTTTTTAATTGCACCTCTGGAGTGGTACTTTAAATCTACGTCCCCTGACCCCTGTCTTATGCTCACCCTCCGGCGGCTTCATCTTCTATTGCTGCCTCTCTGGTTGGTCTCGGCAATTTGTGACCTGCCGGCACACTCCTTGAGGGTCACAACTCAATGCATCTCTATGGGAACCTCATTCTGGCTTCATTCCGGCTTTGTTCTGGCCATGTTCTGGCTTTGTTCTGTCTCTCATAGCGATTGCATTGGGAGCTTGTTACATAACTTCTGACTTCCAGCCAGTCAGAAGTTACTTGAACAAAATTGCGCCTTGGGACTGAAGCTGTGTTGGTAAAAGGTGAAGCTACCGGAAGGTGAGAATATGTCAGCAGGCAGGGGGCTTAAATTAAAAGCACTGAAAAAAACCAAAATGCTGGAGTGGTGCTTTAATCTTGTTTCCCTGTCACTAACGCTGCCATGTTAGAGGTTTCAAAGGCTCAAAACTGCAAACACACTTCTTTTAAAATTATCTCAGACTGTAATATTTTTTCTCACAAATTTGTATAGAATTTTGGTTATGTAGCCTGTTTTCTTACTGGGATATCAATGGTATTTTTTTATATAATGTTTATATATAACTACTACTATAATTTGATATTATTTCTCTCCCTAGTATTTATATTTTTCCCTGTTGAAGGTTCTTGGCAGGTTGTTGCTGTTAACCCCTTCCCATGTTCCCTCTCATCATTCCAAAAGAGTCATCACTTTATATTTTTCCAGTTGATGTCTGTAGAGCACAGTCGGCTCCCACTTGTATCTAGCAGGCTCAGCTCCTGAGCCCACTCTATACACCTTCCATCTGACATACATGTACACAACACATCGGGAAGGGAAAAAAACTCAAAATTGTATTTCCAGTATAAAATATTCCTAAGCAAAATGGTCTTAACTTTATTTATGGATTATGGTACAAAAACGTTATAGTTTTCTTTACTGTTATTGTAATTATTTTATGCTTCCTGTTTGAATGTTTTTAGTGGATTAGCAAGATTAAGAGGTTTACAAACCATCTAGATTTTTTAAAAATTGTATTTATTCTTGCTGCTTGCATAGTACCAACATTTTCTGCAGCACCGTGTACTGACGTCAGTCCCTGTCTCCATAAGGGCTCACAATCTAATTTACCACTTCAAACTGACTTTAGGGCAAATTTAATGACTGTTTTTGGAATATGAAGGAAACCCTTGCATACACTGAGTAATTATACAAATTCCATGGAGACCATGACATTTTTAGACTGGGGCTGAAGTTCTGCACAGCAACACTATTAACTGCTCAGTCACCTAACATTGTAAAATACTAATTATGTGAATCAGATAACTCTGCTTTACCATTACGGTGTTAGGAAATATGCAGTTTTTAGAAAGATATGTAGCAGGTTGCAAGTTCTTAATGCTGTGGACATTGATATTTTCATGGACATGATAATAGTGATGTATATGCCTCAATATGGCAGCATCTGCCTATTGTGTCAACAGTTTACTTGTAAGGGTATGTGCACACTGAGTCCTTTTGCTGAGGTTCTGGAGAGGAAACTGAGCAGAAACTCCAAGGTTTTGAGGTGTTTTGAATTGTTGAAAAGAATATGGAGTGTTTCCAATCAGTTTGCTGTCCAAAATGTAAAAAACTCAGTGTGCGCATAAGCTAAAGGGGGCTTTACACACAACGACATCGCTAACGAGATGTCGTTGGGGTCACGGAATTCGTGACGCACATCCAGCCTCTTTAGCGACGCCATTGCGTGTGAAACGTATGAACGACCGTTAACGATCAAAAATACTCACATAATCGCTAATCGTTGACACGTCGTTCAAATTCCAAATATTGTTGCTGGTGCAGGACGCAGGTTGTTCGTCGTTTCTGAGGCAGCACACATCGCTACGTGTGACACCCCAGAAACGATGAACAGCACCGTACCTTCGTCCTCCCGCAGCGAGGTGGGCGTGTCTTTCCTTTTGCTGCTCTCCGTCTCTCCGCTTCTATTGGCCGCCTTCCGTGTGACGTCACATGAACTGCCCCCTTAGAAAAGAGGCAGTTCGCCGGCCACAGCGACGTCACTAGGAAGGTAAGTATAGTGTGACGGGTCCTAGCGATATTGTGCGCCATGAGCAGAAATTTGCCCGTGATGCACAAACTACGGGGGCGGGTGCGATCGGCAGCGACATCGCTAATGATGTCACTGCGTGTAAAGTAAATTTTTATCGCATTTTGCCTTTTTTTTGTCTCTTGTTGGTGAGTCATCTTATAAAGTCAACTGCTTTGTTTTTTTATACTTTATGGAATTTGGCTTTGTCAAAAATTAATTTATATACTTATTTGCGGATTATATGTGTTTTAGTGCATGTTCTCAGCAGAAATGTACTAAAAACGCATATACATTTTTTATTTTACGATTTTCTACATCTGATGCGTCTATGTGGAAAATCTCCTTATATAACTCAGCGTACCCACAGGAGAAATTGGTGTTGCAGATTTCAAAAACACACAGCAGGTCCGTTTACGCAGCAATTCTAGAGATTTCTCTAAAATCCTTTCCACTTTGCTGGACTGTAAAGCTGTGTGCCCATAAGGAGTTTTTGGTGCATTTTGATGCTGCATATTTTCACTGCATGAAAAAATACAACATCTTACAGTTCCAGCAAAGAAGTTGTGATTTCGTGGCCATTGTGCTTCTTTTTTGCACAGCAGAAACTGACCTGCGCTACGTGTTTCAAATCCGCAACATATCAGTTTTGTTTATATTTTCCCCAAATCCGCAATTTAAAAACACACATAGTGCATTTCCGCTGCAGAAACAAACCATAAACCCATGTAATCTGCACATGACTGTATCGATAAAATTTTGTCAAATTCACATACCAGGAAGTATCAAAAACAAAGCAACTTTATTTAAAATATGTCATACCAAAAAGAGACAAAAACTGCAGAGTCAAAAACATGGTAAAAATGCATGTAAAACAATGCACTCAAAAAGGCAACGAAAAAAAAGTGCAAGAAATCTAATTTACATAATAGGTGCAGAAATGCTGCAGAAAATCTGCAACATCAAAAACTATCCAAATACTCATCGTGGGAACATAGCATCAAAAACACACCATAGGAACCTAACATGGCAGCTCCAATACTCCTTTTTTGGCCACCTGCATTACAATATAGAGTTTTCTGTAGATTTGTACAATTGCTGATATGTTAATAGATATAGGGTTAGGAGAAAATCCTAATTCTTTTAACAGAATCTCTGACTTTTGTTGGTTTACACGTGGAATATCTTCCACTTGGTATTGTGCCAAGGTCGACTCTGCATCTCACTTTTTTTCCTTGAAATTATTTATTGCCTTTCAATAACGTTTGGACATATTTATGGTTTGCTAAATCATGATTGTTATTTTTATATTAAGCAACCTAACAGAAATCACATATGTGGAGCATACTTGTGTTTATTTTATAGTCCTTAAAAGATAGACATTCCACACTTTATATTCATTTTGGGGTTTTTGTTTTGTTTAATTTATACACAAGATGTAACTGAGGCTTTTTCTAAAAATGTTATCCATATGTTCCTATTATGTGTTTGTGGGGGAGCTATTGCACACTCGATATGCAATGAAGAATTAGCTTTTGTGGCCAGGTCTGTAGTTAACATTGATGCTTCCCCAGACGTTAAGCGTGAACACACCCTAGGTAGATTCCAGTGGCTGGAGGGAGGTTCTCTATAAGCTGCAGCAAAAACTGGAATGCCATAAGGGATTTACTTACATTTCAGCCTTTGTTTCTTTCAGAAGGAAAATATATTTTAGATTTGAGTTAAAAAAAGGGTTAGTGTGAAACCTTACCTCTAATGGTGCTCATATACCAACAGCTATTCTTTTCGATTCCCCTACACACAGCCAACTTGGGCAAATGTTCATAAATGCGCAATGATTGGAATGGAAAAAGCCACGTACAGGGAGACATTGCTCAAAGGACTCTCCATATATGAGTCTATACCATCTGACTCCTCGCTTTGATGTATTTGACCATTCTTGGTGAAGGACAATTAGCATGTTCGAAAGATTGCTATTTTGACTGTACTAATAATGCCTAGCAATGGAAATTAATCGTATGGGAAAAAGAAAGTGTTAACCATCCGTGCTGCCGTGAAGAATCCAAGAGACTTATAAAGTTGAACTAGAAGGTGGCCCGATTCTACGCATCGGGTATTCTAGAATTTACGTATTGTGTAGTTCATGTATGATTTTTGTTATATATATATATATATATATATATATATATATAGATGTTGTTGTGTGTAGTTACCAAGTGTTTGTGTAGGGCGCTGTACATGTTCTGGGTGTTGTCTGGGTGTGATGGGGGGTGAGAGCGGTGTTGTTTGTGTGTTGCGTTGTTTGTGGAGCGCTGTGTGTCTGTAGCGTTGTGTGTGTGTTGCGCGGTTTGTGTGTGTGTGGTGTGTTTTGGGGGGAGGTATGTTTTGTGCAATGTGTGTGTTGTGCGGTATGTGCGTATATTTGTGTGTGCAGCATTGTCTGTGTGTGGGTGTCTGTGTAGGGCAGTTGTTTGTGGTTCCCAGTGTGTGTGTGTGGTGTGTTGTGCAGTGCGCGTGCGCGTGTGTGTGTGTTGGGGGGAGGTGTGCACTTCCCATCGTGCTCCATCCCCCATGCAGCGCACTCCCCATCGTGCTCCATCCCCGATGCTGCGCACCCCCCATCGTGCTCCATCTCCCATCCTGCGCACTCCCAAACGTGCTCCATCCGCCATGCAGCGCACTCCCCATCGTGCTCCATCCCCCATGCTGCGCACTCCCAAACGTGCTCCATCCGCCATGCTGCGCACTCCCCATCGTGCTCCATCCCCCATGCTGCGCACTCCCAAACGTGCTCCATCCGCCATGCTGCGCACTCCCCATCGTGCTCCATCCCCCATGCTGCGCACTCCCAAACGTGCTCCATCCGCCATGCTGCGCACTCCCAAACGTGCTCCATCCGCCATGCTGCGCACTCCGAAACGTGCTCCATCCGCCATACTCCGCACTCCCCATCGTGCTCCATCCGCCATGCAGCGCACTCCCCATCGTGCTCCATCCCCCATGCTGCACACTCCCAAATGTGCTCCATCCGCCATGCTGCGCACTCCCCATCGTGCTCCATCTCCCATGCTGCGCACTCCCAAACGTGCTCCATCCGCCATGCTGCGCACTCCCAAACGTGCTCCATCCGCCATGCTGCGCACTCCCAAACGTGCTCCATCCGCCATACTCCGCACTCCCCATCGTGCTCCATCCCCCATGCAGCGCACTCCCCATCGTGCTCCATCCCCTATGCTGCGCACCCCCATCATGCTCCATCTCCCATGCTGCGCACTCCCAAACGTGCTCCATCCGCCATGCTGCGCACTCCCAAACGTGGTCCATCCGCCATGCTGCGCACTCCCAAACGTGCTCCATCCGCCATACTCCGCACTCCCCATCGTGCTGCATCCCCCATGCTGCGCACTCCCAAACGTGCTCCATCCGCCATGCTGCGCACTCCCAAACGTGCTCCATCCCCTATGCTGCGCACCCCCCATCGTGCTCCATCTCCCATCCTGCGCACTCCCAAACGTGCTCCATCCGCCATGCTGCGCCCTCCCAAACGTGCTCCATCCGCCATGCTGCGCACTCCCAAACGTGCTCCATCCGCCATGCTGCGCACTCCCAAACGTGCTCCATCCGCCATGCTGTGCACTCCCAAACGTGCTCCATCCGCCATGCTGCGCACTCCCAAACGTGCTCCATCCGCCATGCTGCGCACTTCCAAACGTGCTCCATCCGCCATGCTGCGCACTCCCAAACGTGCTCCATCCGCCATGCTGCGCACTCCCAAACGTGCTCCATCCGCCATGCTGCGCACTCCCAAACGTGCTCCATCCGCCATGCTGCACACTCCCAAACGTGCTCCATCCGCCATGCTGCGCACTCCCAAACGTGCTCCATCCGCCATGCTGCGCACTCCCAAACGTGCTCCATCCGCCATGCTGCGCACTCCCAAACGTGCTCCATCCGCCATGCTGCGCACTTCCAAACGTGCTCCATCCGCCATGCTGCGCACTCCCAAACGTGCTCCATCCACCATGCTGCGCACTCCCAAACGTGCTCCATCCGCCATGCTGCGCACTCCCAAACGTGCTCCATCCGCCATGCTGCGCACTCCCAAACGTGCTCCATCCGCCATGCTGCGCCAGAATCAGCCTCTCTACCCGCAGCATCAGCCTCTCTGCCCGCAGCATCAGCCTCTCTCCTCCCAACATCAGCCTCTCTCCCCGCAGCATCAGCCTCTCTGTCCCCAGCATCAGCCTCTCTGTCCCAAGCATCAGCCTCTCTCCCCGCAGCATCAGCCTCTCTGTCCCCAGCATCAGCCTCTCTGTCCCCAGCATCAGCCTCTCTGCCCGCAGCATCAGCCTCTCTCCTCCCAACATCAGCCTCTCTCCCCGCAGCATCAGCCTCTCTGTCCCCAGCATCAGCCTCTCTGTCCCAAGCATCAGCCTCTCTCCCCGCAGCATCAGCCTCTCTGTCCCCAGCATCAGCCTCTCTGTCCCCAGCATCAGCCTCTCTGTCCCCAGCATCAGCCTCTCTGTCCCCAGCATCAGCCTCTCTCATCCCAGCATCAGCCTCTCTGTCCCCAGCATCAGCCTCTCTGTCTCCAGCATCAGCCTCTCTGTCTCCAGCATCAGCCTCTCTGTCCCCAGCATCAGCCTCTCTCATCCCAGCATCAGCCTCTCTGTCCCCAGCATCAGCCTCTCTGTCCCCAGCATCAGCCTCTCTGTCCCCAGCATCAGCCTCTCTCATCCCAGCATCAGCCTCTCTGTCCCCAGCATCAGCCTCTCCATCCCAGCCTTCCCCAGGATCAGCCTCTCTCATCCCAGCATCAGCCTCTCTGTCCCCAGCATCAGCCTCTCTGTCCCCAGCATCAGCCTCTCTCATCCCAGCATCAGCCTCTCTCATCCCAGCATCAGCCTCTCTGTCCCCAGCATCAGCCTCTCTGTCCCCAGCATCAGCCTCTCTGTCCCCAGCATCAGCCTCTCTCATCCCAGCATCAGCCTCTCTGTCCCCAGCATCAGCCTCCCCATCCCAGCCTTCCCCAGGATCAGCCTCTCTCCTCCCAGCCTCCTCCAGCACGCCATGCTCCTCTGCCGACACTCACAGATCCGATCGCATACACTCACACACACTGACACACACCCGATCGCATACACTCACACACACCCGATCGCATACACTCACACACACCAGATCGCATACACTCACACACACCCGATCGCATACACTCACGCACACACACACTGACGATATCGCACATCCACGCTCATACTCACAACATCCGGAGATACCACATGCTTCTGGCCATGTGATCCTCCGGCAGGTCCTGGAAGGTCACAACAGCACAGTATCGAGGCCGAGAAGCAAGCGATATTGCCGGATGCTGTGAGTATGTGGATGCGATGTGATGTATGTGTGAGGTGTGTGTGAGAGTGAATGTGAGCCGGTGTACACTGGTAACTATGATACGCATCGGGTAACCAAGGGACCTTAGTTACCCGATGTGTATAATGGTTACCAGCGTTCACGGCCTCCGTCAAGATCCCAGCATCGCAAGGTTATGTCTGGCGCTGCTGGGATCCTGACGGAGCCGGTGTAGAAGCAAGCGATATCACAGGATGTTGTGAGTGTGTGGATGTGATGTGTGAGGTGTGTGTGAGAGTGAGTGTGATCTGATGTGTGTGTGTGTACTCACCTGGGAATCGGAGCTCCGTGTCAGTTGGGCCAGAGCGAGCGTGCATTGCGTGAGGGGGGCGGGGCCTGCAGAGAGCCGGGACGAGAGGCCAATCCGTGTGGGGGGGCGGGGCCATGGCGAGCCCAGCGGCCAATCAGCTTTGTGTCACCGTAAGGACACAATTTTGGAGCATGACAGACAGACAGACAGACAGACAGACAGAATAAGGCAATTATATATATAGATAGTGATTTATTCTACGTGCTTCGAAGATCGTAGTCCTCTTCATCAGTAAAATCACAGAGAGTACATCTGCGATCTTCCTGTTGAAGGAGACTATGATCTCCAAAATGCATAGAATAAATCACTGTTCAACTTTATAAGTCTCTTGGATTCTTCACGGCAGCGCTGATGTTTAACCGTTTCTTTTCCCCATACAATTGATTCTCCATGAGGGCTTCAGCAGCCATGTCTTTAACACTTTTATAATGGTTGTTACTAGAGTTGAGCGAGTAGCAAACTATTCATACTCGCTATACTCGTAACGAATACTGTCTAATACTCTTGTATTAATTCTGAATAGTGTGTGCAATGCAAGTCAATGGGGAAAAACTCACAAAGTAACGAGTAACCCGAATGCCATACTAATCGTGCGAGTAGCAAATAGTGTGGAATTTGGGTTACTCCTTACATTGCGAGTATTCCCCATTGACTTGCATAGCAGATGCTATTTGGAATGAATACGCAAGTATTAGTCAATATTCGTTATGAGTATAGCGAGAACGAATAGTTAGGTACTTGCTCAACTCTAGTTATGACTCTTCACAACCTCTCAAGGTGAGTAACTTGTGTCAATTTATCTACTCCTGTTATAGGATAAGACCTTATGTTTGCGCCATTGGTTTTTTCTAGCACATCTTTACTAGCAATGAAAATTAAAGCTTTTATGAACCAAAAATAAAAATTGATTGTAACCATTCATATTTGGCAATGCTTTAGGAATAAGCCACTGTTAGACACCATACTTCTTTTGAGTATAAAGGATGGAATATATATAAATCCACTTCCAGCATCTATCTTTCCCCCTTTATTTGTTGAAGAGGATAGTGCCGAGTCTCGTATTTTTTTTCTCTGTGTGTTTGGGCAAGAAGAGGACAGTCGGGGCACCAACATGTCTGTTGGTCCAACCAAAATTAGCTCCTTCTTTGGACAGTTTTCTAGCGTGTATGGTCAACCTTAGCCACTTTTGACACTGGAGTTAATATAGTGCTATCTACCCAAATACTAGGAATCTTTTGATATGCAAGACCAAGCGTTGTTGGTACACATTATATTTGACAAATAAAAATGATCTTAAGCTGTTCAGAGGGTCATTATTGGTAGTGTAATGGACAAGCAGGACCAAAGAAATGGGTGAGTTCATACATGAAAACATAACCACTTAGTTATGTGTATTGGACATGAAATTGTTTAATTGCAGAAGACAGAATGTTGGACCTTAAAATAGCTGCCCATGACTGAATACCAGTGAAAGTGCCAACCCGTCTAATTCTCAGTTCTAATTAACAGAGCTTTGATTTATGTGGAACATGTTATTTTATGAAACATTTCAAAATTAACTCTCAAAACTTGCTAAATATTTTGCTATGTCTGTGTGATTCATGATTAAACCTCCAGAATGTTCAGTATATGATGAAAATTTACAAGGCGTTTTATGCCAGTTGCCCAGTGGGTTACTTTGGAAATGATGACAACTTAATGTAGAATGCCGTCTTTGTCTGAAGGAGGGCAGATGTGCAATTGCATAATAAAATCACTTGGAAACTGTATCATTTTCCATGAACACAAAATTTTATTTTATTTTAATCAGCAAGAGGACACATATCTACATTTAGACACATTTGCCGAGGTTTCTCTCAAGAGAAAAGTTTGACGTCTGAAAAATGAACATTCATTCACCATTGGTTATATCCATTTCTGCAGCTCAAATTTTGCATTTCCATATACAAAGCTATGATAACCCTGTCTGAAAATAAAGCATGTGTAGCATCAATGTCTTTAAAATGAACCAGCCATCAGGATTTTTGCATATAAAGTAAAGGCAGTGCCATACTTGTTCTAGGATGATGACTCAAATCATACCTTCAGTTTAGAGATTAGATGTTTGATTGCAGAAAAATGTTTTATCAAGAGGTCCAGAAATTAGTGCATTGTTTACGTGGCATGTGTATCAGACTTTGTGGGTCGGGTGTTCAGTAATGATTCCTCCCCTGGCTGCCTGCCTCCCCTCTATTTAAATTTCTCCCCTCTGCTACCACGATTAACACTATGGATGGCGCATGCGCAATATTATTTTCAAGTTTTTCTCCAACTCTTCAGAATCAGCACATACCGCAGTCTTCAGCGCTATTTTATTGAAGACACTGTAAAGATCAATATGACCGGTGGTGGCGCATGCACAGATTGATTTTTTTTCTCAGTGCATGCGCCACCGCCATTCATAATCATCTCCACAGTGTCCTCAATATGGCTCAACATGGCATCATATTTTATAACATGCTGTTATTCTAAAACATGCTGACCATTGGGAATAGTGTTCAAGAAGATTTGTGTTGTGCAGTATGATGGGAGAAGCAAGTGTGGTTTATATAGTCATGCTGTGTACAGAAGGTCTAGCTTGATCTACCTTCTGTATGTCCATCCACACAAATATAAGTCTAATGATCCGTAAGGATGAGTGAAGATTCATCTGAATTAGGCCGGGAAATTTGATTTCCATTAAATTTATTCGGTGAATCGAATTTGCATTATTATTATGTGATCTCCCTCCAGACCACAGAGCAAAATAAACATAGGTGACACACCATTTAAAAAAATATATTTATATATTCCACCATTCTGTCCCGCTACGCTTGTTGAATGTTATGATGTTGTAGGGTCTACTCTAGAGGCACCAAAGATGCTTTTGAAGGGAACACACTGGTAACCTTACAGATGACCTGATTGGGTCTGCGTAGCAGAACAGGTGAAAATTAAAGCTAGCCAGTGCTTATTTGATGAAATTCAATCTGAGTGAATCTGAAAATATCTGGATATATTTATGAAGTTTGAGGCATATTCCTAGCATCCTGTCAATGGAAAAGAGGAAAGTTTTGGGGAATGCTTCCTTCCTGATTTGTCCTCAGCATGGCAGAACATTCTCCAGACAACCATTAATAACCTCACTGATAGTATGCCAAGGTGTGTACGTGCATGTATTTCTATGCACGTCGCTCGTACTCAGTGCTGATTAAATGCTGAAAGGTTTTGAAAATTGTGTTTCTATTTTTTACATCATTTGCATAGATCCTGAGATTTCCATAATTCTATCACTTTTCCTTTCCGGTATTATAATTTCAATGTTGAGGAGTGAATATATCTTATTTTTCTCAAGACTCAAAAAAGGGACTAGTTGCATGGAAAGTGAAAACACTAAGTGAGCAACAGACCACGGTATAAGAGGATATTCTGTGTCTCAAGATCAAAGTGGTCTTCTTTTTCATTAGAGTCACAATGTACTGGTAAATAAAGATAGATCAAAGTTAAAAAAGTAAAAATGTAAAAGCCAGAGATTATTTTTCCATAAAGTTACTAAAATATCAAGGCTCAAAAGCAATTCAGCTATTTCCATTATTGTACTACAGTGTTATAAAGAATTGTCAGAAATCAAAAAATAATATAATAATGGCAACACTGTGATCATAGCAACCCATTCAATAAGTCAACATATTATTTTTAGTGACCAGTAAATCGCATAAAAAAATGGCAAAATTGTTTTTTCCTCTATTTAACCCATAACATAAGAATGTAAAAAAAGCTTACGCATTTATATGGCAATATGACCCATTAACAAACAAGACCTCCTATAGTGATGTCCATCTGTGTTTGGTACAGCTTACTTGTACAAGATGTTTACAAAATCTATGACAAAGAGTTTACTGCTCTTTAGACCAATGCAAATCTAGAAAAGCAGTTGCATTTTGTATGTCAGTCTTAATGAAGGACAGGCAGGAATTAGATACACTGAGTTCATTAAGAGGCACACGCTACTTAGTGAATTTGGTTCATCTTATCAGTGACAGGCCCCTCCAAATGCCTCAACAAAAATTCTACTCAAGTCAAAGACTGGAGTAACATTTCAGCCATAAGAAACACCACCCTATTCCATCCCTTTTCCTCCCCAGGTCTAACCATTTTAGAGAAGTTGATCAAAACTGGCATGAAAATATCAAAAGGTGCAATATTTTTGTACAACTTCACATTACAAAAAGGTTTTAGCAACTTTTCAAAGTGCTATTCAACAGTTGGCAGACATAAAAACTTTAATAATTCTGGGCCTTAGTGCCCAGTCCACCGCTAATGCTCAGTCCAGCTCTATTGCAATGAGTAAACTGAAGGATAAAAAAAATGCATGCTTACGAAGTAGGTGATATATGTATGTAGTTAACATTAGGCTTATTGAATCCCTATAACATTTAGGTTAATTGTTTTGTATTCTTTCCTTAGTTTGTTGAAGGTTATACCGTAGAATGTTCAATGAAAAACATTTGCGGGTAATAATCCACTTTGAATATTTGTTCTGTCATGCTATTTTCTCTACAGATATTCCATTGGGCTGTTTGAAGTTTTTTCTCTTTCTTGCATTACTATAAAATGCATTTGTATTATCGTAGATAATGTACTTTTAGACTCGGAAACAAAATTAGAGATGAGCTGCAACTTATAACTATAAAGTTCACCAAAGGGCCAGAAAGGATTGCTTAGAGAAAATGTAACTGTTTTGAAGGTACCTGAAATACTTATGACAGCTCTGGACTTTTTATTATATGACCTTTGTCTGTTTATTTCTGGAAATAATTTGTAATCTAATTATATATTAGTAAGCAAAAAAAAATGTATTATTGGGTTAATTAAAGGGAACCTGTCATCAGATTTGGCCCCTATAAGCTGCAGCTACCACCAATAAGCTCTTATATTGATGGATAACTCAAACAACTAGTGGAGACCTTACTCTCATACTTTAACGATACGTCAATCCTTTTACACAACACTGATCGTCTTCACATTGAATATACAGTATCCTGGAACTTGTAACATAGAATTTTTGTACACCAGTTTAATGCATTCTGATGGTGCAGTGTCTTGTTTACACTGTTATTTCATGAATAACATGAAACAAGAACAAACTGATTTAATTACCAATGGGTTCTTCTACCTGCAGCTCCAGGGAATGGCTATGGGGAAGCCTTTGCAACATTATATGCCAATTTGTTCCTGGGGCTTGGTTAAGAGGAGCTGTTTCCTGTTAGATTGGAGCATGTCAATGGACCGTGTCATGTTTGGGCACGTTACATTGATGATGTTCTCTTGATCTGACAGGGATCCCCCAGATCTGATTGTCAATCTTTCATGACTTCTTTAAACCACAAATACTTCAACATATGTCTGACTTACATATGGGAATCCCAGGAAAGTTATTACTTGGATGTCATTATTAAATACAATTCTCAAAACACTCTGCAAACAGATGTATTTGGGAAGGAAATGTTTGTTATTTCATTTTTGTATGCTACTTCTTCACACCCTCCAGATATGATTTTCATGAGAAGAAGTTTAGAGAAGCACTGGACAATTTTGCTTGCAATTTTGCTGGAACAATAGTTATCATTATATCCCAGTATTACTGTCCTTCGGGGTTGCTATCTTAAGGACCTTCTTGTTCTTGTGAACCATTGACCATAATGTGCCCATACACCCTGTAGTAGGTGCACTGCATACCCTAATGAGGAACATTCAACAACATTTACAGAATCCACACATTGTTCTATGTATACCATCACTGATGCAAACTATTATCTGTTCCACTTGTGCAGTTGTCTGTTAAGCCATAGACCCATATCCAAAAATTTACCAACAGAAAACTCTAAGTTAGAGTCTGAGAAAGACATTTTTGCTGCTGAAGATGAGACAGACACCAATGTTCCCAGATTCCCACACATTTTAAGATGGAGCATCATTGGACCCTTCAGTTCTAGGTACACATAGGATTGATTACATCTATACTGGCATTTTGAAAGGTAATGTTGTCCTCCAACTTTCACAGTGTAAAAATAGGCAAACTTGCACTCTGATAACGCTACAACTGCGTGGATCAAATGAGAAATTTAGTTTAGCTCCATTTTTGAAAAACTTTTGTAAACTTTTGTTTTGTTCTTTCCTCCACTTTTCACTGATCACTTAATCCTAGCAGGTCCAAATAGTTCTACTTTTATTTTTGTTTTAGCAGTATTTTCATTGTTATCATTTTGTTCTTATTTTATTAATTCATATTTTGCCCCTTCTTTTAGTTATTTATTACTGACCATAGAAGCGGAAAGCATGCTTTTACTTTTTCAGTCAATCCAATCTCCCCCTCCTCAACTATCTGGAATTTTGTCTCTGTTATTTTATTTATGAATTTACATGATATAAATATAGCCCCTTGCAGTCCACTTCATCCATGTCACTTTCAGATAGACATTCATTTATTATTCAACATAACAATGCATATTTCCCTATTCGCATATTTTTTTTTCCTCTTTCACTCACACAGATGGCGACATTCACACACCAGTACACATTATTACTTTAGATCAATTTTCCCACTTTGCCTGAGCTGCTGTTATTAAACTAAATATACATACTGTATATTTTTATTTTTTATTATATTTTATAGGTTGTTTTAATAATGATTGTAATTTTTTATTACTGTCCTTTACTTTTTGTTTACATTTTTAATTTTCCTGAATTTTTCATTGTTCCATTTATATTTATTCATAACCAATTTATTCAGATTTGATTCATTATCTTTGATTTTCACATTTTCATTTAAATTTCTCTACTTTCATTATATTTTTTTACCATATTATCTTGGTTGATCAGTTTATGTTTAACATTCTATTGACTTCCTGGTATTAATTCCATGTGCCTTCAGGTGTGACTTAGAGAGAAGATGAGCGTACTTTGACTTCAATGATGATGGCAAAGAAGGTTTTGAGAGAAGAGCATAGGTTTTTTTATGTGGAGGGACTATAGTGGTTAAATACTAAAACTTTCCCTGATGTGGTTGATCTTGTTTTTGAATTGTGAGGTAAAGTCTAATGCTGAAAAGAGAAAGGGGAGGGGCAAAATTTGTCAAAGAAAGGACTTGAAAGTGTTGAATAACTGTTTGGGGCTGTAGAATAGTGTGGATTGTAGAGTTGGGAAGTAGTCCTGTTGATCAGAGGCAGAGGCCAACTTGAATTTGAAAATTGCTTGTTCGAATGTAGTGAAGTTTTCCTGTGAGTGTGTTCTCTTCCAGCACCGATAGTCAAACCTGGACACTTGCCTTAGCTTTTTTGTGAGGTTGGTGTGCCAGTGTAAACAGGTAAGCGGATGTAACAGCAGAGAAGATGAGGACTCAGAGGTAACTTGAACCAATTGATTATTTAGTTAGTACAAACAGTTAAGGTGAACACAAATGAAATGGCTGAAGGTTTAGCGAATTCAAGAAATGTTAAAGTAATTTATAATACTGAGGGGTATTATTGTAGGCATGGGATATAAACAGTACTCTTGTTTTACAACATAGTTCTGAATCACAGAATTAACTAATAGTATACCAAACAATATTTCCATTGGTACCTTAGTTTGTGGTATTTCAAAGTCATGTGGTAGTTATCACCATTGTTTTGATAATTACCGTAACTGGTCTCAATAGGAGTCAGCTCTGTTTCTCCATTAGACCACAAGTCTATTGCCGTACTGTATTGACAACTCACTTTACCAACGTGCCGTTCCGACTGCCTCCATGTCTATGAGCATGGCTCAAGTTTGTACCATTACAGAGACCTTCTGGCCTCTAGCTGTCTCAAGTACACTGACACTCAACTCACATGTTGGACTTCTTTGGTAACTTGGCCTCCTGGCCTCCTCAGCTCACCCATTCTACTTCTCCGGTAACTTGACCTCTTCAGCTCACATGTTTGACCTTCTCGGTAACTTGGCCTCCTCAGGTCACGTGTTCGATCCCTCCAGTAACTCTGCCTCCTCAGCTCACAAGTTTGATCTCTCCGATAATCCCACATGTTACACCTCTCCAATAGCTCGATCTCCTGGCATCCTCAGTTCACACATTTGACCATATCAATGGATTGTCTGTATCCCTTTAACTGTTCACTGGATTGTCAAGTATAATATATTTTGTGGTTTCCTGTAATCATAGTTTGTGCATCGGGGCAGGCCTTTGGGAAGGGTGTTTTCTTGGTGCTCTGGCCCCTCCATCTGCCTCCTGTGTTTGAATGATGATGATTGAATGGTCATCTGTCAGTGACATGCGTCTTATTTTAAATATTGTGCTGGGGCAATAATTTTCATGGTCTGAAAAAAGATTAAGTCTCCAATAAAACAGCACCACCACATGCACAGTCACATCTAAACTTCATTGCTCAAAGTTCTCAATGTGGTGCATGCGCAGATGGAGCACTGCATTGACTTATAGATGCAACCACGCATGTGACGGCGCCATTTAATTGGAGACCTAGTTTTGTTTTGGCAACCACAAAAATTACTGTCCAGGCGCAATATTTAAAATACGAGGCAGGACACTGATGAATCAGTGCCCTGTCATTCAAACACAGTAGGCAGATGGAGTGACCAGAGCACCAAAAAAAGACCCTGCCCACAGGTCCGTCCCGATATACGAACTGTGATTACAGGATCACTTTAAACACTGAGTATACAAAACTTCAAAATGGATTTCTTGACAACAGGTTTCATTTTATTCAGTATTACAGCACCAATATGACCATGCCTATAAAATCCTGCTGACAAGTTCTCTTTAAAGTAATAGTTTAACATGTGTAGGGTCCAGATATACCACCTAGGCCTATGTGTAGTTTATATATGTTTATATAATCAATAGTACTGGGAGTAAAAATCTGGTTTTACCCTGGAAAATTCTGATTTGGCATGTTTTACTTGTAGCAATAACTTTGGAATGCCTTTACTCATCCCCCTGGTTCCGAGATTGTTTTTTCACAACACAACTTTTCATTCCTTATTTTTATAGGAAATGGAAAAAACATTGATTCTGACATTATTTTTTGGGTTCCTTTTTTTATGATGTTCACAGTGTGGTATAAAATGTAACTTTATACCATGGTTCAGACTCATTAGAATGGTAGCAATACCAAATGCATGACTTTCGTTCTGCTTTACTACTTCTGGGTAATTTTATTGGTACATTTTGGGTACATAGGACTTGTTGATTAACGTGTATTCATTCTTTGTGTCGGGTAAAAAAAATGATTTTTTTTTATCTTCACATTACAAAATAAATAGCTTATTGTTTTTATTGTAGTTCTTATTGTTGCTGTATATATATAAATATATATATATATATTTTTTTTTTCATAGTACTGCATCTTTAAAGTTTTTTTTGTGCTTTCATTAAATATTTTTCAGATTTTTGAGAGTAGCATAAACCGAGAAACGTACAATGGAAATAACAACATGTGTTTCATCTTTAGCATCTACCTTGGCATGCAAAATATTGACCAAAATAATAATATGCTAGTCCTTCTAGAGGCATTGGCAAGGAAAGAGAAAAGATTCCGCACAATGTAACAGTGGCACACCGATAATATATTATATAGAAAAACCTTTATTATTGCACAGGAAAAACATCTTAAAATTTATTAAAAACATACATAAGAGCAAGAACACTTATTGAGCAGGACCAACACCCTAGTAACATAATAATCAGTTCCAATATAGAATACAATACAACATCAAGGAAAATGATGGAAACCAGGCCCATGAATGGTGCAATGTCAGATATTGCGCGTCAAGTAATATGACGCTGAGTATGACCAGACCGCACAAATACCTAAAAGATGGTCAAGTACTGGTGCCAACATGTATTAGCATATGTGTACCAAAGGGGTATATCCTTGCAGGAATATTATACATAAAGAGGAGGCTGCAACGTATATATCCAAAGGGCTGGAAATCATATATATAGTACAGACATAAGGTACGTATGACCCTACACTAATAACACAATAGTCCAAGAGGGTGGACAGTATGAAATGTGCGCAGATATAGTACTACATTTATCACAAAGGAACAATAACAGCATCCAATCCTCACATATAAGGGTCAACTGTAGTGGACAGATATAACATCAGTGTTTAAGGGTACCATACCCTGCACATATCAATCAACATGCCCTAGGATTATGCCCCAACACGGTGTTCATAATGGAGCAACAGCAATATTATCCAATACTTAGATGTGAAATGATTGTGCACGTAACAATAGTCACCGAGATGGAATAAATAGTTTGTAGAAAATCGCTGCTACAGCCTCGAGATATATATAGTCAATTGTAAAAGGAATAGTATATGCAGCATCCAATATTAACACATGGAAGTAATACCCATGTGATTCAGGGTACTATGCGAGGAATAGAAACTACACCAATGACCTAAATAGCAGGGTCATGGTGCAGAGCACAAAATGTGGGAGATGTAAATAGTCACCAGTCACCAGCCCAAATAAGGTCAGTCCAGTCAGATGTAGCCTGGGGGTGGTCAAAGATCGTGCTCAATAAGAGTAAGCCGACGCGTGTCGCCGCAGCAGCGGCTTCATCAGGGCGGGTGGCCCAAGTGCAGTATAGAGGAAGTATTTATACATGTATAGATTAGCGCATATACACACACCTGTGGAATCAAGCGGCCGGTATATTCCGTGCGATGCGGCGCCATTTTGCGCATGCGCAGTGCAGTCAAACAGAAATACCCAGAGTTCTAGTGTGATAATGCACTGCGCATGCGTGGAGCGGGTCGGACGGTAAGAGCAGTGAGCCAAATAGTGACGGAAAGCAAATGGCAAGAATATTCACATGAAAGCACCCTGTTATATCATTACGCAGGCGTCCCATAAGGGATTATTTGCAGATTGTTAGAGACAGCAAAGCCGCTCATCGCAAGGCCATGCATAAATATTCGAGTGCATGGCCTGAGCATGCTAATGGGTGGATGCAGATATATGGAGGTATTCTATCAGAAAACCATCCAGATAGTCCACATATGGCAGTATATAAACCCCAAACATGGAATGTGCTTATCCAGCTAGGAAATACAAATCACCAGAATAAATAAAGAAATACACATACAGGTGCATCCATAGAACTACTATGAAAGCTGGTAAGAACATCAATAGCTGCCAGGTCGAATGAGACGTTTGTTGAGTGATCACAGAAAGACTTTTTTAATTTTTATTTACACAAATATTTATTTTGTGTTTGCGATTGTCATTGCTTATATCTCTTTTTTCTCCAAGCCTGGAGTCGTAAAACCCCCGTATGCATTCATACCGAAGAGTACCATAGTTCCTGGTGGAGACAGATGCATCGGTGCACCATATTGGGCAGGGTTCCACTACATGTGCACGTATGCATCTATATCCACAAAAGCGTACATACATATCCATAGAGTGTTATAATAAGGGACCCAACAACGGGCATCATGTACCTAGTTGTAATAAAGGTACCAAAGATGGGAGAAAAAGGCACCATTACATGTATCTGACATTGCACCAGAACCCTGCATGTTAGAGAATAGAAATAGCATACGATCACATTTGACACTTATACAACAATTGTCAAAAAAGGACCTACGACAGTTATAAGAAGCGTTTCAAAAAGGTGGAAACATTGGGGTATATATCTCCAAATGGATGTGCTGAAATCCGGAAGGTGGCTCCAAAGTAGGGCCAAGGCAGAGAGTTCATCGCGGATCCGAAAACGGTAAGTCGCATTAATGGAAAGAAGGCGAGAAAATGTATGGCTGTATATAGCGGCGTTTTCATGTCGCAGCAAATGGTCAGAGCCCAGTACTGGATGTATCTACATAGAGCGAGAACTGCCGGAAGGCAAAGATCCATCTGCAATAAATGAAATGAAGAAATTAATGTAACATGAACAGTCGAGTTCAATCTAGCCATAGAATGAAGGAGGGAGAGAGGCGCAAAGGAACATGTCAGCCGAGGAACCCAGTGAAAAGGAGTTCCTCGTTAAGACCTAGTGGAGTCACAGAATGTAATTGAAATATCCATCTGGATTCGTTCTGAAGGAGCCATCTGGTACAAGCGCCCCCCCTGGCACTAGGGTGGCATCTCTGTAACCCGAAAACCCGAGTACCACGTGGGCTGCCCTGATGGAGAGATAGATAGTGGGTTGCCACGGGTGTAATTGGTTTACCTTTCAAGGTATCCGATGCTGCCAAATTAATTGTGGAGAAGTGCTTTTGGATCCTTTTTCTCAACTCCTGAGTCGTTTGGCCCACATAGACCTTGTCGCATGGGCAAATCATACAGTATATCACATTCTTGGTCTTACAGTTAATATAGGACTTAAGAGGATGGTTCGTAGAATCCTGGGGGTTGAGAAAAGTATTGTGAGTCACTTGCATGAAACCGCAAACGTTACATTCACCACACGGGAAGGAACCCTTAATACTGACACCCCGCTGTAGCCTGGTTGTGGGTCTGACAAAATGACTGCGGGTCAGCAGGTCTCTCAAATTGGGGGCCCGTCGTGCGGTGAGTAGAGGTTGAGAGGAAACCACTGCAGAAGTTTGCACATCCGTGGTCAGAATGGGCCAATGTTTGTGCAAAATACTTCTTACCTGCTGCCATTCATTGTTGTAAGTAGTGATGAATCTGACATAGTTATCTTGGCGTCTTGATTTTGGTTGGATGAGTGATGCCTGTGTTTCGCCTCTGGCTCTCTGATACGCCCTTGATATAATCCTTCTGGGGTAACCCCGATTTCGAAACCTGGAAGTGAGGTTAGAGGATTGTTGGCCAAAGTCATCATCCCCACTGCAGTTCCTTCGTACCCGCAAGAATTGTCCAGTAGGTATACCAGTTCGAATATGTTGAGGATGAAAGCTCGAGAAATGCAGAAGGGAGTTAGTAGCTGTGGCCTTCCTGTATAGGTTAGTCGACAAGCCGCCATCCTTGATGGAGATCTCCAGGTCCAGGAAAGAGACCACTGTAGATGAAATGTGGTAAGAGAGAAAGATATTGAGAGAGTTATTGTTGAGACCAGAGATGAATGAACGACAGTCCTCCTCCGTGCCCTCCCAGACAAAGAAGATGTCATCGATATATCGATGCCAATGTGAGACTCCTTCCTTAAACCCTTGTGACTGAGAAACAATAGTGGACTCCCACCAACCCAAAAAGAGGTTGGCGAAAGATGGGGCACATCGTACGCCCATAGCCACTCCTGAGATCTGCCTATAGTAAGTCCTATCAAATAGGAAAAAGTTGTGGCGTAGGACGAAGTCCAAGAGGTCTACCAGGAAGGAGTCATGCATGCGGTCTGAATGGTGTTGTAAATCCAAAAAATGAGTGACCGCATGCTCTTTACGAGGAACTCCTTTTCACTGGGTTCCTCGGCTGACATGTTCCTTTGCGCCTCTCTCCCTCCTTCATTCTATGGCTAGATTGAACTCGACTGTTCATGTTACATTAATTTCTTCATTTCATTTATTGCAGATGGATCTTTGCCTTCCGGCAGTTCTCGCTCTATGTAGATACATCCAGTACTGGGCTCTGACCATTTGCTGCGACATGAAAACGCCGCTATATACAGCCATACATTTTCTCACCTTCTTTCCATTAATGCGACTTACCGTTTTCGGATCCGCGATGAACTCTCTGCCTTGGCCCTACTTTGGAGCCACCTTCCGGATTTCAGCACCTCCATTTGGAGATATATACCCCAATGTTTCCACCTTTTTGAAACGCTTCTTATAACTGTCGTAGGTCCTTTTTTGACAATTGTTGTATAAGTGTCAAATGTGATCGTATGCTATTTCTATTCTCTAACATGCAGGGTTCTGGTGCAATGTCAGATACATGTAATGGTGCCTTTTTCTCCCATCTTTGGTACCTTTATTACAACTAGGTACATGATGCCCGTTGTTGGGTCCCTTATTATAACACTCTATGGATATGTATGTACGCTTTTGTGGATATAGATGCATACGTGCACATGTAGTGGAACCCTGCCCAATATGGTGCACCGATGCATCTGTCTCCACCAGGAACTATGGTACTCTTCGGTATGAATGCATACGGGGGTTTTACGACTCCAGGCTTGGAGAAAAAAGAGATATAAGCAATGACAATCGCAAACACAAAATAAATATTTGTGTAAATAAAAATTAAAAAAGTCTTTCTGTGATCACTCAACAAACGTCTCATTCGACCTGGCAGCTATTGATGTTCTTACCAGCTTTCATAGTAGTTCTATGGATGCACCTGTATGTGTATTTCTTTATTTATTCTGGTGATTTGTATTTCCTAGCTGGATAAGCACATTCCATGTTTGGGGTTTATATACTGCCATATGTGGACTATCTGGATGGTTTTCTGATAGAATACCTCCATATATCTGCATCCACCCATTAGCATGCTCAGGCCATGCACTCGAATATTTATGCATGGCCTTGCGATGAGCGGCTTTGCTGTCTCTAACAATCTGCAAATAATCCCTTATGGGACGCCTGCGTAATGATATAACAGGGTGCTTTCATGTGAATATTCTTGCCATTTGCTTTCCGTCACTATTTGGCTCACTGCTCTTACCGTCCGACCCGCTCCACGCATGCGCAGTGCATTATCACACTAGAACTCTGGGTATTTCTGTTTGACTGCACTGCGCATGCGTAAAATGGCGCCGCATCGCACGGAATATACCGGCCGCTTGATTCCACAGGTGTGTGTATATGCGCTAATCTATACATGTATAAATACTTCCTCTATACTGCACTTGTGCCACCCGCCCTGATGAAGCCGCTGCTGCGGCGACACGCGTCGGCTTACTCTTATTGAGCACGATCTTTGACCACCCCCAGGCTACATCTGACTGGACTGACCTTATTTGGGCTGGTGACTGGTGACTATTTACATCTCCCACATTTTGTGCTCTGCACCATGACCCTGCTATTTAGGTCATTGGTGTAGTTTCTATTCCTCGCATAGTACCCTGAATCACATGGGTATTACTTCCATGTGTTAATATTGGATGCTGCATATACTATTCCTTTTACAATTGACTATATATATCTCGAGGCTGTAGCAGCGATTTTCTACAAACTATTTATTCCATCTCGGTGACTATTGTTACGTGCACAATCATTTCACATCTAAGTATTGGATAATATTGCTGTTGCTCCATTATGAACACCGTGTTGGGGCATAATCCTAGGGCATGTTGATTGATATGTGCAGGGTATGGTACCCTTAAACACTGATGTTATATCTGTCCACTACAGTTGACCCTTATATGTGAGGATTGGATGCTGTTATTGTTCCTTTGTGATAAATGTAGTACTATATCTGCGCACATTTCATACTGTCCACCCTCTTGGACTATTGTGTTATTAGTGTAGGGTCATACGTACCTTATGTCTGTACTATATATATGATTTCCAGCCCTTTGGATATATACGTTGCAGCCTCCTCTTTATGTATAATATTCCTGCAAGGATATACCCCTTTGGTACACATATGCTAATACATGTTGGCACCAGTACTTGACCATCTTTTAGGTATTTGTGCGGTCTGGTCATACTCAGCGTCATATTACTTGACGCGCAATATCTGACATTTAGTGATGAGCGAGCATGCTTGTCACTACTCGGTACTCGCACGAGTATCGCTGTACTCGGGCTGCTCGGCGGGGACCGACTAATCTCGCGATACTCGTGCTGTACTCGTGGTCTTCATTTCTGCATGTTGGCGCTCTTTTGAGAGCCAGCCCTCATGCAGGGATTGGCTGGCAGACCACTGCAATGCCACAGCCCTGTTAGTTGTGGAATTGCAGTGATTGGCCGGCCTGCACAGCGTGACCGAGCCTTTATATCGGCCGGCGCGCTGTGCTCTGCTCACAGCTATCCAGACAGTGAGTGCAGGGAGAGTGTCGCTGATTCAGGGAAAGCTTTGCGGCCCTTTATAGCTTTTTCAGTTGCAGGGCTGCAAACAGTGTGACCAAAAGTCCTTCTCAGGACTATTCTAGTTGTATACAGGCAGGCAGGGTATAGCCAGGTCGGAGTACAGTAGCAGAGTCCTTCTCAGGACTACTGTTGCTATATACAGGCAGGGTATAGCCAGGTCTGAATACAGGCTAGTGACCAAAAGAGTCCTTGTCAGGACTATTGTACCAGTATACAGGCAGGCAGGCAGGCAGGGTAGTGGTGACCGTATACCAGCCTTCATCATATCTGGGGCTGGTGTACACAGTGTAAAACAGTCCAGATAGTGTCTGACTTGTCTGTAATTGTCGCTCCCCAAAAAAACCTGTTAGGTTCTTATTGCGTCCGTGCTTGGTTTTTAAAACCGCACGTGTGTGCCTGTTGGTGGCAGCGTACAGGTGCACTTGTGTGCAATTTCCACACACTTTGATATAACGCACAAGTAGTGAATATACACGTCAGCAGTGCACAGCATTGCAAAATGCGCAAGGGCATTGGCAAGGAACAAGGAAGTGGACGTGATGGTGGTGCAGGCAGAGGCCGAGGTCGTGGGCAAGCTCTAATTTCGCCACAACAAAGGGCCACATCTAGTCGCTCGCACGTCCTGTCCCAAATTCTTGGGGACCGCAGCAGTACACCGCTCTTGAACCAAGACCAGTGTCAACAGGTTGTTAGTTGGATAGCAGATAATGCTTCCAGTCAGATTGGCACCACCACAAACACTCTGTCTTCCACACGGTCAAGTGTCAGTAGCCGTGATACTGCACCGCACATTTCTGAACCTGATCCTCCTTCCTACCACCAGGCTGAGTACACGTCCTCCTCGGACATTAATGATCCCACACTTGGACACTCGGAAGAGCTGTTCACGTTTCCATTCACACATTCTGGCCTCTCGCCAGCTCATATTGAAGTGGGTCATGAGGAGATCGTCTGTACAGATGGCCAAATATTTGAGCAGCCACGTTCTCACGAAGTTGGCAACGTGTCTCAACAAGTGGTGGACGATGATGAGACACAATTGTCAGCAAGTCAGGAGGAGGAGCAGGGTGCGGAAGAGGAAGACGACGTGGTGGATGATCCAGTAACTGACCCAACCTGGCAGGAGGATATGCAGAGCGAGGACAGCAGTGCACAGGGGGAGGGAGGCGTAGCATCACAACAGGCAGTAAGAAGCAGGGTGGTGGCCCCAGGCAGAAGTCAGGCAACCGTTCCCCGGAACAACACGACGACACAAGGTGCCTGTACAAATGTTAGGTCTTCCCGAGTCTGGCAGTTTTTTAAGTTGGATCCAGATGATTCAAAAAAGGCCATTTGCAACACCTGCCGTGCCAGCATCAGCAGGGGTACCAAAACTAGCAGCCTGACCACCACCAGCATGATCAGGCACATGTCAGCCAAGCACCCGACTTTGTGGGAAGTACAACAGAGTCGAGGAGCAGTGCTTGCTGATGTCACTGCTACGTCTTCGCTGGTTGTGCATGCGAGCCAATCCTCTGTCCATGCTGCCTGCGAACAAGCCTCCTCCACTCCTGCACCTGCAGTTGCCTACGCAGAAAGAACACCATCATCAAGCACGTCCTTGTCCCAGCGCAGCGTTCAGTTATCCATTCAGCAAACCTTTGAACGCAGGCGCAAATACACTGCCAACACCCCACATGCCACAGTTCTAAATGCTAACATTTCGCGACTGCTTGCGCTGGAAATGTTGCCTTTTAGGCTGGTGGAGACTGAAGCATTCCGTGACCTGATGGCGGCAGCTGTCCCACGTTACTCGGTCCCCAGCCGCCACTATTTCTCCCGGTGTGCCGTCCCCGCGTTGCATAACCACGTGTCACAAAACATCACACGTGCCCTGAACAACGCTGTTTCACCCAAGGTCCACCTAACCACAGACACGTGGACAAGTGCTTGTGGGCAAGGCCGCTACATCTCGTTGACGGCACACTGGGTTAATATTGTGGAAGCTGGGACCCAGTCTGAGCGAGGGACGGAACACGTCCTTCCCACACCAAGGTTTGCAGGCCCTACCTCAGTCAGTGTTTCACCCACACTCTACAGCTCCGGAATGTCATGCTCTTCAGCCTCCTCCTCCTCCTGCGCATCCTCATCCACTGTGCCCTCCACACCAGTCACAAGCTGGAAGCACTGCAGCACTGCCTCGGCGAAGCGGCAACAGGCTGTGCTGAAGCTAATCTGCATAGGTGACAAACCCCACAATGCAGAAGAGCTGTGGACAGCTCTGAAACAGCAGGCAGATCACTGGCTCACACCTCTGAACCTAAAGCCAGGAAAGGTCGTGTGTGACAATGGCCGGAACCTGGTGGCGGCTTTGAGGCGAGGCCAGCTGACACATGTTCCATGCGTGGCCCATGTGCTCAACCTCGTGGTTCAGCGGTTTATAAAGTCATACCCAGAGCTGTCTGATCTACTGGTAAAAGTTCGCCGCCTGTCTGCACATTTTCGAAAGTCACCTACTGCTTCAGCCGGCCTTGCCGGCTTTCAGCGCCGTTTGCATCTTCCGGCTCACAGACTGGTGTGTGATGTCCCCACGCGTTGGAATTCAACTCTGCACATGTTGGTCAGGATATGTGAGCAGAAGAGGGCAGTTGTTGAGTACCTGCATCACCTAAGCCGTCGGGAAATGGGTCAAACTCCACACATAACACCTGAGGAGTGGAGATGGATGTCAGACCTATGTACCATCCTCCAAAACTTTGAGGACTCCACCAAGATGGTGAGTGGTGATGACGCCATTATTAGCGTCACCATACCGCTACTCTGCCTTCTAAAACGGTCTCTGCTGAAAAACAAACATGATGCATTGCAGGCGGAGCGCGATGAGTTGCAGCAAGAAACAGTAGTGGGTGTGGGTGATAACACACAGCCCAGCCTCGTCTCATCACAACGTGCAGTGGAGGACTATGACGAGGAGGAGGATGAAGACATGGAGCAACTCTCCGGCCAAATTGAGGATATGACATGCACACCAGTCATATCCTCGGTTCAGCGTGGCTGGCCAGAGGACAGGGTAGATGAGGAGGAGGAGGAGGAGGACAGCATGTTCAGTCATCTTGTTGGTCAGGCTACTGAAGTCCTGGCTGTTAAGAGTCTGGCGCACATGGCTGACTTTATGGTAAGCTGCCTGTCTCGTGACCCTCGCGTTAAGAACATCTTGGCCGACAATCATTACTGGTTGGTAACACTGTTAGACCCACGCTACAAGGAGAACTTTTTGTCTCTTATTCCCGTGGAGGAGAGGTCAACCAAAATGCAGCAGTTTCGGAAGGCCATACTCACGGAAGTAGGCAAAGCATTCCCCTCACAAAACGCTAGCGGCATAGGTCATGAATCAGTGGACAACCGAGGCGTACAGCCGAGAGAGGCACAAGTCCAATCCGCCAGAGGTAGGGGAACAGTCTTTAAGATGTGGGACAGTTTTCTCAGCCCCTCACGTACCACAGCCCCTGAGGTGCGGGGTAGTGCCACAAGAAATCCTAAGTTTGCCCAGATGCTGAAGGAGTACCTTGCAGATCGAACAACAGTACTCCGACATTCCTCTGTGCCTTATAATTATTGGGTATCCAAGCTGGACACGTGGCATGAATTGGCTCTCTACGCCTTGGAAGTCCTGGCCTGCCCTGCTGCTAGCGTTTTGTCAGAGCGTGTTTTTAGTGCCGCAGGTGGAATCATTACAGATAAACGCACCCGCCTGTCAACTGAAAATGCTGACAGGCTGACTCTGATCAAGATGAACAAGGGTTGGATTGGGCCAGACTTCACCACACCACCAGCAAATGAGAGCGGAATTTAAAGTTTGCCATGTACCTCCACTCACCCATGGGTACACACTTCTGGACTTTGGATAATCGCTGGACTCCTCCTCCTTCTCCTCATGCGCCACCATGATGATGACCGTTACAAATTGCAATACTTAGGCCTTTGTTTCAGGTATACCCCCAGTGGTAAATTTTTTCGCCCATTCTTTGCAGAATGGACATTACAACGACAGGAGACCCGCTCCTTTGCAATGGGAACAATGTTTTGAGGCCCTCATGCACGTCTCTACCCAGGGACAACGTGGAGCCTCCCAATTTTTGGCTGCCCTGCCTAAGGGCTATACTATAATACACCCACTTCCTTAAAATGGACACTTAATGTTTTGAGGCCCTCATGCACGTCTCTACCCAGGGACAACGTGGAGCCTCCCAATTTTTGGCTGCCCTGCCTAAGGGCTATACTATAATACACCCACTTCCTTAAAATGGACACTTAATGTTTTGAGGCCCTCATGCACGTCTCTACCCAGGGACAACGTGGAGCCTCCCAATTTTTGGCTGCCCTGCCTAAGGGCTATACTATAATACACCCACTTCCTTAAAATGGACACTTAATGTTTTGAGGCCCTCATGCACGTCTCTACCCAGGGACAATGTGGAGCCTCCCAATTTTTGGCTGCCCTGGCAAAGGGCTATACTGAAATAGACCCACTTCCTTACAATGGGCACTTCAGGTTTAAAGGCCCTCATGCACGTCTCTACCCAGGGACAACGTGGAGCCTCCCAATTTTTGGCTGCCCTGCCTAAGGGCTATACTACAATAGACCCACTTCCTTCCAATGGGCACTTCAGGTTTACAGGCCCTCATGCACGTCTGTATGCAGGGGCATTGGTGAACCTCACAATTTTGGACTGCCCTGGCAAAGGAAAATACTACAAAGACTCACTTCCTCAAAATGGGCACATTAGACTCAAGAGGCCTTCATGTACGTCTCTTCTCAGGGACATCGGAGTGCCACACAATGTTTTCACGTAAAATCTTTCATGTATTAATCTCAAAAAGTAACATACACCAGCTCTATCTCACTATTGGGTATGTGCCCTTAACATTTCCGCCATGAAAAATCATTTTGGGGTCATTTTGGAAGGTTTTCTGGTGAGTCCGTAAAAATGGCGTAAAACGCGGACAAAATTGTTCACAGCTGTGACTTTTCAGTGATAAATGCTTCAAGGGGTCTTCCCCATGCTGTTGCCATGTCATTTGAGCACTCTTCTGAGACTTTTGTGACATTTTTAGGGTTTCTCCATGCTGCCGGGGGGTCATTTCACAAAAATACTCGGGTCTCCCATAGGATAACATTGGGCTCGTTGCTCGGCCCGAGTACACGAGTATCTTGGGAGGCTCGGCCCGAGCTTCGAGCACCCGAGCTTTTTAGTACTCACTCATCACTACTGACATTGCACCATTCATGGGCCTGGTTTCCATCATTTTCCTTGATGTTGTATTGTATTCTATATTGGAACTGATTATTATGTTACTAGGGTGTTGGTCCTGCTCAATAAGTGTTCTTGCTCTTATGTATGTTTTTAATAAATTTTAAGATGTTTTTCCTGTGCAATAATAAAGGTTTTTCTATATAATATATTATCGGTGTGCCACTGTTACATTGTGCGGAATCTTTTCTCTTTCCTTGCCATTGATTCTTCCTTCCGCACCAGTGTGCACCCTTTTGGACCCTTTTCCAGTATTAGTGGTGCGCTCCGCTTTCTCTTTGGCCACTTCTAGAGGCATTTACACATGGCAGTCCTGGAGAATTTGTTAGTACTCAGCTGGCGTGAGAATATATTGGCACTCTCCTACATTGTGAGAATGCTGGCCCTCCTTTGGTCTAGCCACTTAAATGCCAAGGTCAGTAGGCGGGGGTAAAGTGGCCAGGATTAGAATTCACTTTTATCTTAGCCATTACGGTAAAGTATCAGCTTTACATTTATGGTACTTGGTGATAACTGTATGGTGTTCGGCACCAAGAGCTTAATCGACAATATGATCATATACTTAGTAGATCTTTGAAAGTAGTTTTCACACTAAAAAGATTGGGTTTTCTGCACTACTACCTAGTCTAAGCAAAATGTATATGCTCCTTTTATAGTATTTCAAGACTATTTGTTATATTTTGTACATTCAAGCCTTATGTAAATTGTTCTGTAAATAACCTCCTCCAGAGCTGCCACTAGGAATTTCAGGGCTTCATACTAGCAAATGATTTGGGCCCCATTGGTTCTGCCCAGGTTCTCCCCCAGATCCGCTCCCACCCCTCAGACCTGACATAGTCCCACCACCCACTCTTGGAAAAACTCCACTTCTGCACCTAGTCTTCATTAATCACAAATAAACAGCTCCCATCGAACAGCATATTAAATACATAGCTATCACCTTTTGTTTTAGTCAATAGATTTTTTTAACCTGCCACTACGACAATGTAGAATGTTTTGGTAGGGCCCTATTCTACTTTAACCTATTAAAAATTTCTTAAAATATTCAATATTCTTTTTAGGTATATTTTTATTTATTTTTCTTTAAGGGAATGTGTCACATACGTTTGTTTTTTTTTTTTAAATGACCAATAATACCACATACAAGGGTAAAATGCCATCACACTGTGGCCAGACCACTTATTACCACCATACTGACCGAATAATACCACATAAAAGGAACAAATACCGCCAAAACATGGCCAGACCACATATTACAACTACATAGTGAGTGAATAAAAGGGATAAATACTCCCCACCATGGTCGGACCACATATTACTACTACATAGTGACCATATACTACAATACTGATTATTAATTACATAAAAACACAATACTACTATTACCATCATGCCATTATACGCATGTGTTTGTACAGGGGTATACAGTGTATAGTGTAAGTGTGCAGGTAGCACAGTGACTCACCAAGTACATTATATACTGGAGCTCTGTATATAGTGTACAGTGTACAGGAAATACAGTGATCACCAGTGACATTATACACCGTGTAAAGTGACATCTCTAGTTGAAGTAATTTATCTTTGCTTTTCTTCATGATCCAGCACAGACCACCATCACTTCATCCAGCCTGGACACATCTCTGCTCAAAATAACACAGCTATAGTTAATTGATTCCAGAGCACATTTCCCACAATTTCCCTGAGTTTTCCACTGTGCCAGATGAAGAAAAAAGTGACATGGTGTTGTCTTGAACAGTTACTTCATCTATGCGGGGTGAACGCACTTGCGCATGGCAGTCACGTCATACACCAGCGACATGTACTCCAACTTCAGTTGCCGGCCTCTGATAGGCTGGTGGCTGTTAACTATTGTCGTGCAGGAATGTATTTCAACTGAATGTGCATTCAATGACACATGTTCAGTTGAATACTGAAATGGCCAAATCCTGCCCTCGGGGCCCTGTGAACAGAAGCATAGGAGGGGGAGCCTGGACTGGGTGAGACACGCTGGTAGCATCTCTTACCCAGTCCGGGCCCCCCTCTTTGCTTCTGCTCACCGATCCCCATACACCAGTAAAGATAGTAATGCCATGATGGCGGCTCTGCCCTCGTCAGCATACAAATTGCAATACAAAGAAAGAAAAAAAAAGATTTTTTTTAATTAACAGGATTAATAGATGTGCTAAAAGTTTTTTTACTATGGTAAAAAATCCATTCTGTGTAAAAAATCTTATAAAAATTATAAACTTTTCAAATGCAATTAATTTTCAAAATGTGATTATTTTCCTTTTACAGTTTGGCAATGATATAGCTTGTATAGTAGCACATTCTCTTCTGATTGAGCATATGCACATGTTCTTGCTGTAGGAAATGGGTTATGTGTGCGGAGAGGAGCACAGATAACCCTCTGTACGTAGTGCTCATCACACTGCTCAGAGAGGAAATCAGAGCATTTTTGATTATTTTCAAATCTTTGGCAGTTTTTTTTCTTAACATTTTTTGGGGACCCTGTTGACTATTTGAATCAAAATGCCCCAATATGTTAGCAATTTCAAGAATACCTCATCCCTCTAAGATTTGTAGCAATTTTTTACTTTTTGGACTAAGCTAAACCTCTTTTTGGCTCATTTTGTCTGAGAAAAAGAAGCTACCTAATTATTCTGCATACCTTGATAAAGGGTGTTGTATCCTTTTGTCATACCCTCCCTTATTACACAAATTTCACCTGATCTGCTTCATCCGATAAGCATTCAAGTTTGAGTTGAAATATATGTATAGAAATGATTATATGGACAAAATACTTATGAAAAAATTGAAGAAAAAATTTAGAAATATCTCAATTTATTCAGATATTATATGGCGCCTGAAACCTCCAGCTGTGACCGCAAATCACCTGAGTGATGTCACCGATGATTGTATGGCTCACAGAGGGCAGTCATTGATCTATGGCCACTCGGTGTAAATTCAGATGTAGCAGAGCTGGAATTATCGTGGGACCTCATATCGATTTATGTTAGACCTGCAGGGGTGTTTTGGGGGTTAGTAAAGGGGTGAAAGAATGTGCTTTCTCGTCTTTTATTTCAAATAAAGGATTTTTTCGGTGTTTGTGTTTATTTCTTTTCACTTACAAATTAGTAATGGGGAGTCTCATAGACGCCTCCCATTACTAATCTAGGGCTTAATGGCAGATGTGGGCTGTTATTAACACCTTTATAACCCTGATTGCCACCACACGATGGCAATTAAGAAGAGTTGGGTATAGCCACATCTAATTGATGCAATAATCCCGGGTTGGTTTCCCCAGCTGAGAATACCAGCCCCCAGTTGTCAGCTTTATCATGGCTGAGCATCAAAATGGGGGGCCTGCACGCTGTTTTATAAAATTATTTATTTAAATATTTTTTTTTTAAAAAAAAGCCACATGTGGTTCCTCTTATTTTGATACACAACCAAGATAAGCATATGAGTGGAGGCTGAAGCCTGTAGCCATGAGTTTTATCTGTGCTGGGTATCATAATAGGGAGGGACCATGCAGCAGTTGTTTTATTTATTTATTTTTATACCACGATAGTGACCTGTAGACGGGGTCTATGATTGGTTGTAGTCTGACGCTTTCACACAGGTTGTCTGACTGCAAGCAATCACTGGTGCCGGGACTGCCTGTGGGTGGGGAAAGCAGTGCATATGGATGAGCAATAATGAGCGGCCCCGAAAAAAGAATGAGTGGCCGCGGGAGCAGTTAGAGCCGCGCCAGAGCCTCGGTAAGCATGAAGTGCCCAGCTCTCGGGTACGTTTGAAAGCACGTAAAATCCGTACTTTTACAGTCTTGGTCCACCCATTGCTATTCATTACAAATAGAGATAAGCTGACCTGTGGAGGTTTGGTTTGGCGGGATCAGCTGGACTTTAGTTAAAGCACGGTGTGGGACCCGGACTTGACCTGAACCCCAGTGAAAGTCACTGATTGGGCAGTTCAGGTCTCCACCCACATGCAGTCAACCATAAACAGAACACTTCCAAGGGAAGGGAGGGTGGTGTTTGTCAATTATTTTTTTTTGTACACACTACATCCGATCATGCTATTGTTACCCTCAGTGTGAACCATTCAAACACTGCAGGGGGCTCGCACTGGGCTGATGACCGAATGTGCCTGAGAACAGCGATGCTCGGGCCAGTGGTTTGCATATGTAAGGCACACAAACTCCGAACCCGAACTCTGTTTTTTGTAAAGTCTTGTGTTTGGTATGAACGTCGAACCTTGGGTTTGCTAATTTCTAGTATTGAACTGCCAGAACTGAAACTCTGTGCAGTTGTCATTATGATGGTGTCATTAACACTCTTGAAGCAAGTTCTGCTATTCATTACGTTTGCTCCCTTTTTTATGTTTTTCACTTTTTGAATCATGTTTTCTTCATGTATAATGAGGAGTACAGATACCCAAAAAGCTCACGTGTTCATCTAGGAGTTGGCTTGCAATTTAGGCAGCTGTAAATTTGACATCTAACATTTTCCCTTTGAAAATAATAATTTAAAGGATACATGTGGAGGTCATATTTTATAGATCATGTAGCCTTGCATCTCTTCCAAAATATATTATGAACTTGGCCCTCAGGAAAGATAGTAAAAAATAAGAAATATCTTTCTATGTGAACATATAATGTTCCTGTTCCAGCAGTATTTTATCATAAATATATTTGTGTGTGATTTCAGATTTCTTGAACAGGTTGCCAAATGCTCAGCCTCAGGTTTAATTACAACTAAATTCACATATTACAGCTTCCTTTAAGGAACATGTCCCATTTGACTTCACTAAAGTTGCATCTCTTACTACAATAAAGACTTAGTAACTCCAAGTGTTTCGAAAATGAAGAAAAAATACCCCTGTGCCTTTCCAGAAAAAAAAAACAAAAAAAAAGACCTCTCACATAGCTCCTTCAAACTAAAAAATAATGTCAGCTGGCATGAAGGCCTGGTGTTAGTAATGGAGAGGCGTCTATTACACACCACCATTACTAACCCAGTAAGTAAAAAGAAAAGAAAACATACAAAAATATTTAATTGAAAAAAACACTCACCAACTCTTTCCATGATAGCACAAAAATAGTAAAAGCACTGCACTTGTCATTTAACAATGGTCACTTTATTCTCTGTACATGTGCCTAGCACTTTATGTCAGCTTCTGATCATGTATACAACACTGCAGGTCTAAGGCTGCACCACTGCGTCTTTTACTATATTCTGTGCACACGACACCATCATCAGATTCACAGCAATTTTTGTTGTAAACACCAAAATTATACATGTTTCATAGAAATTCCCCACATCTTTAATCCCACCAATACTACAATGTATTCATTCTGCAGAGGCTGTTGGACACACTATACGTGCTCATATGCTACCTTTTTCTGCCCATTGTAAGAATTTATATGACACATAGCCTTACTATTGTCTGTCTTAACAAACTATATGGCATATTTACAGTGCACAGCCAGCAAGCATGGATACATGTAAGGCAATTCTACATGAGGTAGTATATACAGATTTTCATCAAAATATACATATATATTTGTGGAGACACGGGGGTCAGTGGGTGCTCTCATCCACTGGCCCGACTGCCTTTAGAAAGACTGCATGGACCAGGGCTGATCGCAACTGAAATCCCAAACTCCTTACCCATGGGTAGAACACTACTCAGACAACACAGTATGCGGGAACCACAATAATTAGACTTTATTGAATCCCCAACAGGCAACAGAGTCTCACTATTCCGCTGGCTCAGCAAGGATTATAATATTCTTGCCTTTGGAGCTTCCAGTGCCACATACCCCAAATCAGCAGCACCCTGCCTTTGGCAGACACCCATCGAGAACAGGATAGTGACAAGTGTATTAAGCTTCATGACCACAGCAAAGTCTGTAGCCAGGTAGCCGAATCGTCCCAACATGGGTTTCTTCCAGCCAAATCCTAGAATCCTCGGCAGTGCTCCTGCACAATATAATCCAGTTTCTGATTCCCTTACCAACGCAAAAGTGCCTAGCTGGGTAAAGGACTTCCAAAGTGGGTCCAAAACCACCAGATTGAAGCCCTGTAGCAAAGATCCCATGGTGACTTAAGCAGTCCCTTTTCATATCTCCCGTGCACTCATAACACGGTATTGTAGTCTTACCGAATTGGTGGAATAAGGCTGTGCTCTTATTGGGTGACATTTCAATATGCATAGTAATTCTCCTGTACAGTTCTCCTCTGTGTGAGGTAGACAGAGAGGCTGAGGGGATTTACATTAAATTAGCAATACACAACCTCAGATAATGGAAGGCTCCAGTGAATCTAGCGGAAAACAATGACTTAACAAACACGAGTTACCACACTAAAGGGACCCATGTCTGGCCAAATTAAGAACAGTAACCCCTGACAGACATTGAATTGGGCTGTCTCTTCACGATATTGTTTTATTGATTATTAACTGTCTGTGTTAACACTATTTGTGATTGTATATCTCACTTTCACATTATCTATACATATATATATATATATATATATATATATATATATACTAGAAGGTGGCCCGATTCTACGCATCGGGTATTCTAGAATTTACGTATTGTGTAGTTCATGTGTGATTTTTGTTATATATATATATATATATATATATATATATATATATATATATATATATATATATATATATATATATAGACGTTGTTGTGTGTAGTTACTAAGTGTTTGTGTAGGGCGCTGTACATGTTCTGAGTGTTGTCTGGGTGTGGTGGGGGGGTGAGAGCGGTGTTGTATGTGTGTTGCGTGTGTTGCGTTGTTTGTGGAGCGCTGTGTGTCTGTAGCGTTGTGTGTGTGTGTTGCGCGGTTTGTGTGGGTGTGGAGTGCATGTGTGTGTTTTGGGGGGAGGTATGTTTTGTGCAATGTGTGTGTTGTGCGGTATGTGCGTATATTTATGTATGCCGCGGTGTTTGTGTGTTGGGTGTTGTGTGTGTGCAGCGTTGTCTGTGTGTGTGTGGGTGTCTGTGTCGGGCGGTGTTTGTGGTTCCCAGTGTGTGTGTGTGTGGTGTGTTGTGCAGTGCGCGTGTGTGTGTGTGTTGGGGGGAGGTGTGCACCTCCCATCGTGCTCCATCCCCCATGCTGCGCACCCCCCATCGTGCTCCATCCCCCATGCTGCGCACTCCCCATCGTGCTCCATCCCCTATGCTGCACATTCCCCATCGTGCTCCATCTCCCATGCTGCGCACTCCCCATTGTGCTCCATCCCCCATGCTGCGCACTCCCCATTGTGCTCCATCCCCCATGCTGCGCATTCCCCATCGTGCTCCATCAGCCATGCTGCGCACTCCCCATCGTGCTCCATCCCCCATGCTGCGCACTCCCAAACGTGCTCCATCCCCCATGCTGCGCACTCCCAAACGTGCTCCATCCCCCATGCTGCGCACTCCCCATCGTGCTCCATCCCTCATGCTGCACACTCCCAAACGTGCTCCATCCCCCATGCTGCGCACTCCCCATTGTGCTCCATCCCCCATGCTGCGCAATCCCAAACGTACTCCATCCCCCATGCTGCGCACTCCCCATCGTGTTCCATCCCCCATGCTGCGCACTCCCCATCGTGCTGTATCCCCCAAGCTGCGCACTCCCAAACGTGCTCCATCCCCCAAGCTGCGCACTCCCAAACGTGCTCCATCCCCCATGCTGCGCACCCCCATCGTGCTCCATCCCCCATGCTGCGCACCCCCCATCGTGCTCCATCCCCCATGCTGCGCACCCCCCATCGTGCTCCATCCCCCATGCTGCGCACTCCCCATTGTGCTCCATCCCCCATGCTGCGCACTCCCAAACGTGCTCCATCCCCCATGCTGCGCACTCCCCCATCGTGCTCCATCCCCCATGCCGCACCAGCATCAGCCTCTCTGCCCCCAGCATCAGCCTCTCTGCCCCCAGCATCAGCCTCTCTCCTCCCAGCATCAGCCTCTCTCCTCCCAGCATCAGCCTCTCCTCTCTGTCCCCATCATCAGCCTCTCTGTCCCCATCATCAGCCTCTCTCCTCCCAGCCTACCCCAGCCTCAGCCTCCCCCAGCATCAGCCTCTCTTCTCTCAGCCTCCCTCCTCCCAACTTCCCCCAGCATCAGCCTCCCCCTCCCAGCCTCCCCCAGCATCAGCCTCCCCTAGCATCAGCCTCCGCCTCCCAGCCTCCCCCAGCATCAGCCTCCGCCTCCCAGCCTCCCCCAGCATCAGCCTCTCTCCTCCCAGCCTCCCCCAGCATAAGCCTCTCTCCTCCCAGCCTCCTCCAGCATCAGCCTCTCTCCTCCCAGCCTCAGCCTCCCCCTCCCAGCCTTCCCCAGGATCAGCCTCTCTCCTCCCAGCCTCCCTCCTAACAGCCTCCCCCAGCATCAGCCTCCCTCTCCCAGCCTCCCCCAGCCTCACCGTCCCCCAGCATCAGCCTCTCTCCTCCCAGCCTCCCCCAGCATCAGCCTCCCCCAGCATCAGCCTCTCTCCTCCCAGCCTCCCCCAGCATCAGCCTCCCCCAGCATCAGCCTACACCCTCCCAACCTCCCCCAACATCAGCCTCCCCCAGCATCAGCCTCCCCCAGCATCAGCCTCTCTCCTCCCAGCCTCCCCCAGCATCAGCCTCCCCCAGCATCAGCCTCTCTCCTCCCAGCCTCCCCCAGCATCAGCCTTCCCCAGGATCAGCCTCTCTCCTCCCAGTCTCCTCCAGCACGCCATGCTCCTCTGCCGACACTCACAGATCCGATCGCATACACACACACACACACACCCGATCGCATACACTCACACACACCCGATCGCATACACTCACACACACACCCGATCGCATACACTCACACACACACACACACACACTGACGATATTGCACATATGCGCTCTCACTCACAACATCCGGAGATACCACATGCTTCTGGCCATGTGATCCTCTGGCAGGTCCTGGAAGCTCACTGCACAGTATCGCCGCCGAGAAGCAAGCGATATCCCAGGATGTTGTGAGTGTGTGGATGCGATGTGATGTGTGCGTGAGGTGTGTGTGAGAGTGAGTGTGATCTGATGTGTGTGTGTGTGTGTTGTTATGTGTGTGTGTATGTTCCACCGCTGCAGGACCTTGATGCGCTGGTAACTATGCTACCATGGTTACCAGTGTACCCCGCCCCCCGCTCGCACGGGAGCCCACACCAGCATACGCCGGCAACCCCAGCAATGCAAGGGTATGTGTCGGCTGGGTTGGCGGCGTACGCTGATGTGGGCTCCCGGGGGTACAGTACTCACCTGGGAGTCGTAGCTCCGTGTTGCTTTGGGGAATGCGTGCGGGGGGCGGGGCCAGAGCGAGCGTGCATTGCGTGAGGGGGGCGGGGTGTGGCCGAGTTGCCAATACGTTACAGGTTGCCGGGGCGATAGGCCAATTCGAGTGTGGGGCGGAGCCTGGGCGAGCGGCCGGCCAATCCGTGTGGGGGCGGAGCCTGGGAGAGCGGCCAATCTGTGCGGGGGGGCGGGGCCATGGCGAGCCCAGCGGCCAATCCGCTTTGTGTCACCGTAAGGACACAATTTTGGAGCAAGACAGATAGACAGACAGACAGACAGAATAAGGCAATTATATATATATATATATATATATATATATATGAATTTACTTTTTATGCAATTTTCACCTTTCTTGTGTTGTAATTGTAACATTTATCACACTATTTTACCTATAACTAATAATACTTTTATTTATCTTTAATATGGTACTAGATATTGATTCTTTTCCTTTATCTCCCTCCCAGAGTACCTCGTTGCATATTGCCTCACCAATTAGTCTACCGGCTTCACTCATCCTTCCGCATATATGGCATATATTCACAACCATTTGGATTACCTTTATTACTAGTGATGGGCGAATAGTAACTATTTGTGTTTGGATTATTCGTAACAAATCCCTAAGTACTATTCTGGTATTTGTCACAAATAACAAACCTAATACAAGTCAATGGGGAATCTGAGCATTTTTCTTATCATGACAAATACTTGAATAGTACTCGCTATTCGGTAACCATTATCCGAACACAAATAGTTACTATTTGCCCAGCACTGTTCATTACTATTATATCAATATATTTTTTTTTGTGTTCCTATTACATATCTGTCATTGGTATATTGACTAGTCAGGAATTACATATCATAACTAAATATTGGAGAATTTCTTGTTGCTTTATAATATAGGCTATAATAAAAGAGTGTAAGTAGAGTCCATTGCCCCCTAATAAACTCATGGATGAAACCTCTCCACCTAATGGGCAGTAAATTACAGTAAAGCTAAAGGCACCATTACTGCTTTTCTATTTGAGCAATAATCAAGGCATATCTAGTAGAGTCACACACTGTATTAGATCTTGTGCATAAATGAGAACATACAAGAAATGATGCATGCGGCTACCAATATATACAGGGAAATTACCTTTTCCAGTCTAATAAAATATTCTGTACCAGTTACATGCCTTGGTTCAAAATGAGGTACTTCAAAGAAATGTCCATAACCTTCTTTTTTGCTGCCTACATACCCTAGAAATACACCCCTATCATATGACAGTAATATAGTAACATATACTGCTATATAAGTGAACATACTACAGCCAATCACAAAACACCAATGTAGTCATCTATATCTTTCTGTGATATGATCAGGTACAGAATTCTATATTGACTGTTTGATTTTGTCTCTTTTTTTGATTAATTGGTGCCTATTAGGTAATGGTAGAGAAAAGCAAATCAATTTGTGGGACTCTAGATGTTAATCAGGTCAGTAGTCCATGTCTACTGGTCTAGAGCCCTGCAAAATGACTCCTACCTAGTCCTGATGCGATATCATTGTTGCAGTGGGACATCGCATTACTAGGACTACAAATCAAAAGAGGAGCTGGGATTGCAGTAGGTAGGGGTTGTTTTACAGGGCTCTGATCTGGCGGCCATGGATTACTAACCTGGCTACTGGATCCGAGTTAATTTGCTCATCTCTAGTCCTCATGCACAAACCATAATTGAGCATCAATGGCATACGCAGCATAAAGGCAAACCATGTGGCTCGTAATAAACCCTTGGGTTGGATCCATTGTTCTTCCTAATCTGAGAACCTAAAAAAGTGAAGGAATGGGGATTAGTTTATGAAGTGATTGAGATGTTTGAAAAGAGAATGAAAGGGGAATGTTACTGGTCATTTTTTTCCTTGGACAATAAAACCTGAGAACCAAGAGGGATGTCCTGTTTGTATTTGTTGCCTTCTCTATGCATCTTGATAAAGACTTTGGTTCAAAGTCGAAAATGTGTTTTAATACTATATGCAATATTTTACTTTATTGGATTCTTTTCTTACTTTTAGTAATTGATAAATAAGCTAACTGGAGAAAAGATTCCGTTCTGCTTATTTTGTTAATACAAGATCTATGACCGGATAGAACCTCATTCGTCTGTTCTACCCATGGTACTCCAACCAAGAAGACCCTGATAAAGAGGTAGAATTATGCTATGGGTTTGGTTTTTTTGCATAACTCATGAGATGAACACCGACAATTACATTTCCTCTGTATTGTCTTTAAACCTTCCAGTTTTTGACTGTGAAGCACCTCCCTACCTTTCCCCTCTTTTTGCATACATTATTATTCTTCTGTATGTATGACCTTACAACGAGTGAAACTGGATTTACTAAATCCATGTTACATAATGCAGATTATGCATAAAGAATTGTGTAATTATAGGTAATATCTTTTACATGCCACCTATTCTCAGATCACTGCCAAATAATTGTGTTCAAACATATTCGTTAATGTAATGTGCTGCCTCTATAGCAAGAAACTAACATATTACATATAACATCACCCCCAATGTTCATAAAGTAATTTCCTATAGAGATATTTCCCAAAATCATTGTATTAATCTGTACACATGTCTTTTTTTCTGCCTGAGGCATATTCTGAGGATCAATGTGCAATAACCAGCCCATAGACTGTTATATAAAACCCGCTGTCCGCTTACTTGACAGCTCTGTTCTCCCGCCTGGCAATCACAGTGTTTTTCCTTCTCTAAACAATGGTCAGCATTGTCTTGCCTTCATTACATCTGTAGTTGTCTGGCAAAACATTCATTATTTTCAGTGCTCGGTGTTTACCACAGTCTTAGGTTAAACAGAGAGTGTTAGGCATATTATTATTTCCCTATTAGAAGTCTTTCCCATATCTTTAAGGCTTTTCTTCCAACTTCACTGCTGTTTCTTTACCTTGTCATTTCATATGTCAGACATGCTGCGTTAAACATCCCAAGCTATGACCGAAGAGCTGATGTAGGTCACCATATTACACTTCTATAAAACCTAATAAGTTGTTCGGAGTCTTAAAACTGGGCTCATAGAAGTCAATGGAGCCCCACTGTACCTTCATCTGCCAACAATTATTTACAGTCATAGAGGGCTTTTTTCTTTATTAATAGTGGCAGATCAGTTTGTGCTCCTCCTGTATACACAGAATATTTTGGCCAATGTCAGTGCTAATCTTGACTTATTCTTTTATGCACTGAACACGAGTACATATCTAATCTATGAAACCTCTCACAACACTTGTGGGTGTATCAGTGCAGTGATCGGCAGCGGCTGTCAGGAAGCAGTGATAACAGACGAGGGCCTGCCCCCACGCCACTGATGCCTCCATGCACATGCCTTGCCAAGGTTAGGGATTTAGCAATGTTTGCTGTGTCCAAACATGCGCTGTCAACGTCGGGGAACTGGTCAATATGCAAAGGAGGGGAGCATTATGGAGCACCAAGCCAATGGTGCACAAAAGCCCCCTCATTCGCTTATGGATTTTAAAGTATTTTCACAACAATTATAATAATGAAATATATACTGCTAATATGATCCTAGTAGGAGTTAAGTCCCTTACATAACGTTTTTTAGTTTAGTATGCATTTTGGCCCCTACAGATTCATTTTAAGTCAATGGTAAATATTGAGAAATACTTCTGTAAAGAAGGTGTGATGATGTGCAAAAGTAGGTTTATTTTTTTTGCTTTAATTAAAGAGAACCTATTGGTTATAAGATTTTTTTTAAAGAATGTCAGCACACTGAGGAGAAGCTCTGACAGTATGGCAAATATTGTGTTTAGCATTCTTCTTTTCCTGATGCTCCATAGCACACAGGAATCCATCTTACATCTCCGCTTACCTAACTATATCCAGAATGAAATTAACAGTACCTCCACTGTGAATGTAGATAACTGCACCAACCTTGTATATGAAGATAATGGCGCTTCCATTCTGTATCAAGACAACAGCACCTTCTTTGTATATGAAGATAAGTGCACTTCCAGTTTGTATCAAAATAATGCCATGTCTCATGTATATGAAGATAACAGCATCTCCTCTGTATTTCCATTCTGCACAGTCAACTACTAACCCCACCATACATCCACAGACAGAGGATATCTCACAGCTGAGAAGCAGGAAGTCTCACTAGGTAGAAAAATATCCAGACAACAGTGAGCCCTGCCTAGGTCCAGAGCTATTAACACTAAATTTTACAACCATTTTTACATTTGTAAGTTATATACTGGGGTAATTGAAGAAATATTTTGTAGTTTGGTGTCCTTTTAAATCATGAAGATTAACAGGAGCTGATAAATCTTCTTGGGCTATGTGCGCACTAGAAAAGTGATTTTTCTCAAGAAAATTTCTTGAGAAACTTCTGGGAGTTGAAAATTACCGCACCTGCGGTAAAAAAACGCACCAAATCCAAATCTATCCATCTTTCCCTCTATCCATTATCTATCAATCTATTATCTATATTATTTATTTCTGTTCAGCATAAAAAAACCGCAGGGACCAACCTGCGGAAAATCCGCGGCAAAAACGCATGCGTTTTTGCCGCAGTTTTTCTGCAGGTTGGTCCCTGCATTTTTTTTATGCCGAACAGAAATAAATAATATAGATAATAGATAGATAATCGATAGATAGACAGATAATGGATAGAGGGAAAGATGGATAGATGAATAGATAGATAGATAGATGAGAAAGACCTATATAATGTCCCACCCCCCTGCATATTCTAAGCTGGCACCCTTTAGTGACTTTCATGTGGTATTAAAGGGTGCCTAGCCTTGTATTTAGCCAAATGATAAATAATTTTAAAAAAAAATGACGTGGGGTTCCCCCTATTTTTGTAGCCAGCTAGGGTAAAGCAGACGGCTGCAGCCTGCAAACCACAGCTGGCAGCTTCACCTTGGCTGGTAATCCAAAACAGAGGGCACCCCACGCTGTTATTTTACATTAAATAAATAATTTAAAACAAAAAACGTGGGGTCCCCCCCAAATTGGATCACCAGCCAAGGTAAAGCGGACAGCTGGGGTCTGATATTCTCAGACTAGGGAGGTCCACTGTTATTGGACACTCCCCAGCCTAAAAATAGCAGGCTGCAGCCGCCCCAGAAGTGGCGCATCCATTAGACGTGCCAATCCTGGCGCTTTGTCCCAACTCATCCCATTGCCCTGGTGCGGTGGCAAACGAGGTAATATATGCGGTTGATACCAGATGTGTAATGTCACCTGGCATCAGGCCCTGGGGTTTGTGATGTTACGCGTCTATCAGATACCTGACATCACAAACCCAGTCAGTAAGAAATATAAAATAGACAACAAAAAAAGTTTTATTTAAAAAAAAAACACTCCCCACATTCCCTCTTTCACCAATTTATTGATAAGAACAATCAATTCCACGTCCAACGTAATCCAATAAGGGGGGGCGTCCCACGGCGATCCATACCATAGTCACTGTCCCAGTCCATGAAGAACAGAATGTTCCCCATTGGCTGGGAGAGCAATGCAGTGGCCTGAGCTAACATCAATAGCCCAGGTCACTGCAGGGGATGACGAGCGCTGCTGTCAGAAGGATAGATGACATCATTACCTGCTGTGACGATCTCCTGCAGTCCTGCCATCAGCGCTGTCACTGCCTTCTATGCCCACCGCGTTGTCGGCAGTATCGTGAGAGCCCGTGACGTCACCGCTAGTGACAGTCTCGGGCCGCTCGCGAGACGGGCATAGACAGCAGTGACCGCGGTCACGTCAGGAGGCAGGAGATCATCACAGCAGGTAATGATCTCATCTCACCTCCTGACAGCAGCGCTCGGCATCCCCGCGGCTGCACGCACTGCTGAGTGTCAGTGTCTGCCTGCACTGCAGGGTGACAAGCCGCTGACACTGCGGGCAGACACTGACACACTGCGAGCAGACACTGACACTGCTGTGCGTGCAAAGGCGGGGCTGCAGGGGACACAGACTGCACGGGCACCCGCCGGACATCACATGGAAGCGCTTATGTGCGGCGTCCAGGGAGTGTGACGTCTGTGTTTACTCTGCTCGGCCTCCTCTTCCTGGCATAATGACATCACTCCCTGCAAAACCGCAGGGAGCGATGAGCATTACCACAGGTAAATCGCGGCTATACCGGGGGTATACCGCACATCATTTGCTACCTGCGGTATACCCACGGTATTTCGCGATTACATTACAGTGAATGGAGTGAAATTCCGGGGGTATACCGCAGGTACCTGCGGAAAATAATGGACATGCTCATTTTCTCAAGAAAGTTTCTTCAGAAAATTTTCTCAAGAAATGTTCTTGAGAAAAATCCGCAGCGTGCGCACAGCTATTTTTTGTTCCCATAGGTTTTGCTGGAAAATGTCTGCAGAAAGATTTCAAACCTTTCTCAAGAAATTTCCGCAGCAAATCCGCGGGTAAATCCGCGGGTAAAACGGCCTAGTGCACACATAGCCTTAAAAGGGTTTTCCAGGGACATTGCAGTAATCAAACATTAATTTTAATAGGTTGAAAGTAAAAAGTGTGTAATATACTCAGTTTTTGCTTTTGGCTCAATTCTCGAGATCACAACATACATCACATGAACTTCTCTGGCTAGGATTCCACTACTTCGGCTGACATCATGACCACTGTTCCCTTACTTGTCTTCCTGCTGACTAAGTGGTCAGGATGTCACTACTGACAGCAGCTTGCTTGATTGGTACTGGTAGGAGGAGTGGGAATCGATAAAGCAGTTTGCCGAGTTGAAGCATGTACTACTGAGAAGGCAAGCACGTGCACGATGGAAAATATAACACAGGCATCTGGAGGCTGAGAAAACTAAATTGGCTTCTGGCAATGACAGCAGAGAAGAGAACAGAAAAAAGGGGGGCACTTTTTTTTTTCCAGACAACAAATAGGGCTTTTTAAACTTTGATATTTTGAGTGGAAAACAAATTTAATTAAAGTAGCTATCGAAGGGGCTGAGTGAGTTTTGTTGAGGATTACTAATTATAATTGTTCATAAAATTAAAGGCATATTCTCATATTACAAAAGAAAAAGTTAATCAGTAGTATATACCATCATTTGATGATCGATGATGGTCTGACTACTGGGACCCAGCTATTTTCAGAAAGTAGAGGATGCAGCAATCTTTTAATACCCTTTTACTTTTTAGTACCCTTTTTAGTATTGTATCCTTTTACTGTTATTCTCTCACCACAGCTTCACCCAATCCAATTTTTATGCAGGGAACTGCAGCACTGCACCATTTAATGAAGTTGGCCACTTCTTTTTGTAAGAGTTGCCTATCCTTAGGTCAGGCCATCAATATCTGATGGAGGGGGGTGAACCCCATTACCTGGCCATGGATATTATCGAAATTACAGAGCTGCTGTGTTCCAGTAGCATCTGAAAACCTCCAACTGGGGACGATAATAGCTGATCAGCGGTATGTCGGGTGTCGCTTCCGCTCAATCAGATATTGCTCTAATTCATTTTCAGGATCAATAGGGGAATTCTGACCCCTCTTAAACATTTTTTTTTTTTTACAAAATTAGAACTCCCTTTAATGAAGTTTCTGGACAGAAAAATGTTTCTACACTAAAAGCATCACCAGCATAATTTAAAGTTATTGATCCTTATCCCACAAAGATCACTTCAAGTACTCAGTCACGATATACAGTCATATGAAAAAGTTTGGGCACCCCTATACCCCTATTAATGTTAACCTTTTTTCTTTATAACAATTTGGGGTTTTTGCAACAGCTATTTCAGTTTCATATATCTAATAACTGATGGACTGAGTAATATTTCTGGATTGAAATGAGGTTTATTGTACTAGCAGAAAATGTGCAATCCGCATTTAAACCAAATTTGACCTGTGCAAAAGTATGGGCACCTCAACATAAAAGTGACAATAATATTTTGCAGATCCTCCTTTTGCAAAAATAACAGCCTCTAGTCACTTCCTGTAGCTTTTAATGAGTTCCTGGATCCTGGATGAAGGTATATTTGACCATTCCTGTTAACTGAACTGGAATTGTTTTGTAAAGTGTGATGGTCGCCGAGCATGGACAGCCCGCTTCAAATCATCCCACAGATGTTCAATGATATTCAGGTCTGGGGACTGGGATGGCCATTGCAGAACATTGTAATTGTTGCTCTGCCTGAATGCCTGAGTAGATTTGGAGCGGTGCTTTGGATCATTGTCTTGCTGAAATATCCATCCCCTGCGTAACTTCAACTTCGTCACTGATTCTTACACATTATTGTCAAGAATCTGCTGATACTGAGTTGAATCCATGCGACCCTCAACTTTAACAAGATTCCCGGTGCCGGCATTGGCCACATGTTAGGGCCAGGTGGACGGGCAGGCCCAGGAGGTGGATCCACTGGGCCGAACTCCCCGATGATGGCAAGGGGTCCGGTAGCCGGAGCACTATAGGTAGCAGGACAGTCCGTGCACAAGAGCACAATGGAGAAGTCCCTGGGACCACGGAGTCACTGATGGTAGTCCGGGTGGCGGAGCTCAGGTTCGGAAGCCGGGATGATGTCAGGCGGGGTCCGGAACCGTTGGAGCGAGATGACGGGTCACCGCAGGGAACAGAGATGGTACGGATTGTCAGGATGGCAGATAGGCAGCGTTCGGGGTTCGGGATTCGGCAGGACCGGATGGCGAGGCAGGATCGGCTCTAGAAGAGAGAGAGGTAAGTATCTCACAGGAACACAAGGAGACCTGACTCCTAGCTTGGGAAACACGAAGAACAGGCCCCGCCCACTTGGACATTAAACCCCTTTATACCCTGTACCTGTGTGCTTCATTTCCTGTCAGTGGACGCTGGCCCTTTAAGAAAGGGTCAGTGACCGCGCGCGCGCCCTAATGCGCATGCGCGCGGCCCGGGTGCCAGAAGCCAGAGCAGGAAGCTGTGAGGAGGAAGCAGCAGAGCCGGGCTGGGGCTGGGAAACCGACGGGCGCCGGGAGCGGGGACCAGGAGGCCTGGGAAGCGCGGGCAATGGAGGCTGGAGAGCGGGGAGCGTGGCAGGTGAGCCGGGGAGCGGAGCAGGGGACCCGGGGAGCGTGACAGTACCCCCCCCCCACGCCCCCCTCCCCGAAACCGGGACAGAAAGGCACGGATCAGAGGAGTGCCCACATTCTCCTGGGGCTCCCAGGACCTATCCTCAGGACCATACCCTGCCCAGTCCACCAGGAAGAACTGTCGACCCCGTACGGTCTTCATGGCCACGATATCCCTTACCGCATAGATGTCGTCATCGGCAATAGGAGGAGGAGCCGAACTGGCAGCAGCGGAGAAGGGACCAAGGACAACCGGCTTGAGCAGAGAGACGTGGAAGGAGTTGGGTATCCTCATCGTGGCCGGGAGCTGCAGTTTGTAGGAGACCTCATTGATCTTGCTGAGGACTTTAAACGGCCCGATGTAGCGAGGTCCCAGCTTGTAGGATGGTAGCTTCAATCGGACGTACTTGGAAGCAAGCCAGACGAGATCTCCTGGAGAGAAACACGGAGGGTCCAGACGTCTCTTGTCTGCGTGTCTCTTCATCCGCAGGGAGGCACGTGCAAGGGACGCCTTAACTGAGTCCCAAATGGTTGTGAAGTCACGGGCTACAGCATCAGCAGCAGGGATATCCGAGGAAGAGGATACAGGCAATGGGACGGTAGGCTAAAGTCCGTAAACGACATGGAAGGGAGAGCTGGAGGAGGACTCACTGACGTGGTGATTATGGGAGAATTCAGCCCAAGGAAGAAGCGTGGACCAATCGTCATGATGGGCGTTGACGTAGTGACGTAAGAAGGAGGTCAATATCTGATTGACCCGTTCCACTTGGCCGTTCGACTGAGGATGGTAGGCTGAAGAAAAGTCCAGAGTCACTCCCAGATGTTTGCAGAGAGCCCTCCAGAAGCGGGAGGTGAACTGAGTTCCTCTGTCGGACACAATGTGTGATGGAAAGCCATGCAAGCGGAAGATGTGATGTATATAGGCGTCTGCGAGTTCCTGGGCAGAGGGCAGTCCAGCCATAGGGACGAAATGAGCCATTTTGGAGAACCGATCCACCACGACCCATATGACTGTGTGTCCGGAGGACAATGGCAAGTCCGTAATAAAGTCCATCGCAATGTGTTGCCACGGAACTGAGGGTATAGGCAGAGGCAGCAGACGGCCATATGGCAGGTGTTTGGGCGTCTTGTTCCTGGCACAAGAGGAGCAGGCAGAGACAAAAGAGGCGACGTCCGTGCGAAGGGATGGCCACCAGTAATGACGTACAATCGCACTCCAAGTTCTCTTCTGACCAGCATGACCGGCTGTTTTCGAGGCATGGCCCCAGTGTAACACTTTTTGCCTGTCAGTCTCAGAGACATAGGTCTTCCCGGGCGGTATCTGGGCCAGGGTGACAGGAGCCACCGGAATGATTTTACTAGGACAGATGATGGGTTGGGATGTCTCCTCCTCCTGCTCCTTAGGCATGAAAGACCTGGACAAGGCATCAGCGCGTACATTCTTGTCCGCGGGTCGGAAATGGAGCTGGAAATCGAATCTGGCAAAGAACAAGGACCACCTGGCTTGCCGTGGGTTCAGTCGCTGAGCAGACCGCAGGTATTCCAGGTTCTTGTGGTCCGTGTAAATAATAACAGGGTACACTGCTCCTTCCAGAAGATAGCGCCATTCCTCCAGAGCCAATTTGACTGCCAATAGCTCTCGGTCACCGATGGTGTAGTTGCGTTCAGGCGCTGAGAAGCTCTTGGAGAAGAAACCGCAAGTCACCATCTTCCCGGAGGAGGACTTCTGCATGAGCACTGCTCCGGCTCCCGAGGAGGAGGCATCCACCTCCAAGGTGAACTGGCGGTTTAACTCCGGACGGTGGAGTACAGGAGAGGAGGCAAATGCCCGCTTCAGAGAGCCAAACGCGGCGTCGGCCGCAGGTGACCAGTCCTTTGGATTAGCCCCCTTCTTGGTCAAGGCGGAGAGAGGAGCAGTCAGAGCAGAGAAGTGAGGGATGAACTGGCGGTAATAGTTGGCGAATCCCAAAAAGCGTTGGATTGCCTTCAGTCCAGAAGGAGGAGGCCAGTTGAGAATGGAAGAGACCTTCTTTGGATCCATCTGCAGTCCGGTATCGGTGATGAGGTAACCCAGGAAGGGGAGAGAAGACTGCTCAAAGACACACTTCTCGTACTTGGCGTACAGACGATTCTCTCTCAGTCTTTGTAGAACCAGTTGCACGTTCTCTCTGTGGGTCTGGAGGTCCGGAGAGAAGACAAGGATATCATCCAGATATACCACCACACAGACGTAGAGAATGTCCCGGAAAACGTCGTTCACTAATTCTTGGAAGACTGCTGGTGCGTTACACAGGCCGAAGGGCATCACGCAGTATTCATAGTGCCCATCGCGAGTATTGAACGCGGTCTTCCATTCGTCCCCCGAGCGGATACGGACCAGGTTGTAGGCACCCCAAAGATCCAACTTGGTGAACACACGAGCTCCTCTAAGCCGATCAAACAATTCGGGGATGAGCGGCAGGGGGTACTTGTTTTTCACGGTGATTTGGTTCAATCCCCGGTAGTCTATGCATGGGCGTAAGTCGCCCTCTTTCTTCTTAACGAAGAAGAAGCCTGCTCCAGCAGGAGAGGAGGATCTCCGAATGAATCCCCTTGCCAGGCTCTCTGTGATGTAAGTAGACATGGCCCTTGTTTCGGCTGGAGACAGTGGATATATCCGTCCTCGAGGTGGTGTAGTTCCCGGGAGCAGGTCGATGGCACAATCGTATGGACGATGTGGCGGAAGCACCTCTGACTCCTTTTTATCAAAGACGTCCGCGAAGGACCAATAGGCCGAGGGCAGTCCCGGTAGGGACTCTGGAACCGGAGGTCGCCGGATGGGTTGTATGGTCTTCAGACAGTTCTCATGGCAAGAAGAGCCCCATCGGGTGATTTCACCAGTGCCCCAGCTGACTGATGGTTCGTGTGTCCGTAACCAGGGAAGTCCCAGCAGGATTTGATGTGACATGTGTGGGAGGACGTAGAGAGCGATGTTCTCGGTGTGCAGAGCACCGATACGCAGTTCGACCGGCCTGGTGATCCAGGAGATGGTGTCAGAGAGGGGTCTCCCATCCACAGAGGCTATCACGAGGGGTTTGTCGAGTGGAGTAACAGGCACCTGGTACTTGTCCACCGTGGCCTGCTGGATGAAATTGCCTGCTGCCCCAGAATCGAGGTACGCCTCAGCCGTGAACCGCGTCTCTCCCGTTGTCACTTGCACAGTCCATGTAACCGGGTCTGAGAGAGTCCCAGCACCTAGGGTGGCCTCTCCTACCAACCCTAGGCTTTGGAGTTTCCCGGCCTCTCTGGACAGGAGCGTAGCAGGTGTGTGCCCTCTCCGCAGTAGAAGCAGAGACCCTTGGCGAGCCGCTCTGCTCGACGTTGTTCAGACTGCCGCACACGGTCGATCTGCATGGGCTCATGGACGGAGACACCAGATGCCGTTGACTGGAGTACGGCGGGCTTCTGCGGAGGAGAGGAATGCCGTACCGGACGTCTCTCACGGGACACCTCTTTGGATCGCTCCTGAAAGCGAATGTCCACTCGAGTCGCTAGGGTAATCAGGGCATCCAGGGTGGACGGTACGTCACGACCAGCCAGCTCATCTTTGATTCGACCCGAGAGTCCTTCCCAGAAGGCGGCGGTTAGGGCCTCGTTGTTCCACCCGAGTTCCGAAGCCAAGGTGCGAAAACGGATGGCGTATTGACCCACCGTCAGAGTTCCCTGACGTAACCGGAGAAGAGATGAGGCAGATGCGGAGGCGCGTCCGGGCTCGTCAAAGGTGCCACGAAATGCCTGCAGGAACTCCTGGAGGTTCTTGGTCATAGGGTCCTCCTTCTCCCACAAGGGGTTCATCCACGCCAGTGCCTCGCCCTCTAGATGAGACATTATGAAGGCGACCTTGGCTTGGTCGGAGGCAAACAAATGCGGCAGCTGCGTGAAATGGAGGGAGCATTGGTTTATAAATCCCCTGCAGGTCTTGGGATCTCCGGCGTATCGGGGTGGTGAGGCCAAACGAAGCCTGGAAGCATCCGAGGAGGCTGCCACGGGAGCTGGGGCCGTGGATTGTCTAGTGGAGGCCCGAGACGCTGAAGATGTGACCGATGCTTGTAGCGTGTTCAAGCGGGCGTCCACGGAAGTCATAAAGTTCAGCATGCGGGTCTGGGTCTCACGCTGGCGTTGGAGTTCCTCATGCAAGGCCGCTAGTGCTTCGGCGGGATCCATGGCCTGTTCTTACTGTTAGGGCCAGGTGGACGGGCAGGCCCAGGAGGTGGATCCACTGGGCCGAACTCCCCGATGATGGCAAGGGGTCCGGTAGCCGGAGCACTATAGGTATCAGGACAGTCCATGCACAAGAGCACAATGGAGAAGTCCCTGGGACCACGGAGTCACTGATGGTAGTCCGGGTGACGGAGCTCAGGTTCGGAAGCCGGGATGATGTCAGGCGGGGTCCGGAACCGTTGGAGCGAGATGACGGGTCACCGCAGGGAACAGAGATGGTACGGACTGTCAGGATGGCAGATAGGCAGCGTTCGGGGTTCGGGATTCGGCAGGACCGGATGGCGAGGCAGGATCGGCTCTAGAAGAGAGAGAGGTAAGTATCTCACAGGAACACAAGGAGACCTGACTCCTAGCTTGGGAAACACGAAGAACAGGCCCCGCCCACTTGGACATTAAACCCCTTTATACCCTGTACCTGTGTGCTTCATTTCCTGTCAGTGGACGCTGGCCCTTTAAGAAAGGGTCAGTGACCACGCGCGCCCTAATGCGCATGCGCGCGGCCCGGGTGCCAGAAGCCAGAGCAGGAAGCTGTGAGGAGGAAGCAGCAGAGCCGGGCTGGGGCTGGGAAGCTGACGGGCGCCGGGAGCGGGGACCAGGAGGCCTGGGAAGCGCGGGCAATGGAGGCTGGAGAGCGGGGAGCGTGGCAGGTGAGCCGGGGAGCGGAGCAGGGGACCCGGGGAGCGTGACACCACACAGCCCCAAAGCATGATGAAACCTCCACCAAATTTTACTGTGGGTAGCAAGTGCTTTTCTTGGAATGCCGTGTTTTTTTGCCTCCATGCATAACGCCTTTTTGTATGACCAAACAACTCAATCTTTGTTTCATCAGTCCACAGGACCTTCTTCCAAAATGTAACTGGCTTGTCCAAATGTGCTTTTGCATACCTCAGGTGACTCTGTTTGTGGCGTGCTTGCAGAAACGGATTCTTTCGCATCACTCTCCCATACAGCTTCTCCTTGTGCAAAGTGTGCTGTATTGTTGACCGATGCACATTGACACTATCTGCAGCAAGATGATGCTGCAGGTCTTTGGAGGTGGTCTCTGGATTGTCCTTGACTGTTCTCACCATTCTTCTTTTCTGCCTTTCTGATATTTTTCTTGGCCTGCCGCTTCTGGGTTTAACAAGAACTGTGTTCTTCCATTTCCTTACTATGTTCTTCACAGTGGAAACTGACAGTTTAAATCTCTGAGACAACTTTTTGTATCCTTCCCTTGAACAACTAAGTTGAATAATCTTTGTTTTCAGATCGTTTGAGAGTTGTTTTGAGGAGCCCATGATGCCACTCTTCATAGGAGATTCAAATAGGAGAACAACTTGCAAGTGGCCACCTTAAATACCTTTTCTCATGATTGGATACACCCGCCTATGAAGTTCAAAGCTCGATGAGGTTACAAAACCAATTTAGTGCTTTAGTAAGTCAGTAAAAAGTAGTTAGGAGTGTTCAAATCAAGAAATTGATAAGGGTGCCCATACTTTTGCACCGGTCAAATTTTGTTTAAATGCGGATTGCACACTTTCTGTTAGTACAATAAACCTCATTTCAATGCAGAAATATTACTCAGTCCATCAGTTATTAGATATATGAAACTGAAATAGCTGTTGCAAAAGCCCAAATTGTTATAAAGAAAAAAGGTTAACATTAATAGGGGTGCCCAAACTTTTTCATATCACTGTAATATCTACTGTAGAGGGTTAGATATGAATACAACACTACTAAAAAAGAAAGAATACAACACTACTGGAAAGAAAGAATACAGCACTCCTGGAAAGAAAGAATACAACACTACTGGAAAGAAAGAATACAGCACTACTGGAAAGAAAGAATACAGCACTACTGGAAAGAAAGAATACAACACTACTGGAAAGATAGAATACAACACTACTAAAAAGAAAGTATACAACACTACTGGAAAGAAAGAATACAGCACTACTGGAATGAAAGAATACAACACTACTGGAATGAAAGAATACGACACTACTGGAAAGATAGAATACAACACTACTAGAAAGAAAGTATACAACACTACTGGAAAGAAAGAATACAACACTACTGGAAAGATGGAATACAACACTACTAGAAAGAAAGTATACAACACTACTGGAAAAAAAGAATACAGCACTACTGGAAAGAAAGAATATAACACTACTGGAAAGAAAGAATACAGCACTACTGGAATGAAAGAATACAACACTACTGGAAAGAAAGAATACAACACTACTTGAAAGAAAGTATACAACACTACTGGAATGAAAGAATACAACACTACTGGAATGAAAGAATACAACACTACTGGAATGAAAGAATACAACACTACTGGAAAGAAAGAATACATCACTACTGGAAATAAAGAATACAACACTACTGGAAAGAAAGAACACAGCTAGACAGAAAGAACACAACACTACTGGAAAGAAAGAATACAGCACTACTGGAAAGAAATAACACAACACTACTAGAAAGAAAGAATACAACACTACTGGAAATAAAGAATACAGCACTACTGGAAAGAAATAACACAACACTACTAGAAAGAAAGAATACAACACTACTGGAAATAAAGAATACAGCACTACTGGAAAGAAATAACACAACACTACTAGAAAGAAAGAATACAACACTACTGGAAATAAAGAATACAGCACTACTGGAAAGAAATAACACAACACTACTAGAAAGAAAGAATACAACACTACTGGAAAGAAAGAATACAGCACTACTGGAAAGAAATAACACAACACTCCTAGAAAGAAAGAATACAACACTACTGGAAAGAAACTGATATAACTCATCCTGACATGGGTCTAAGTAGGTTGCATTTACTTGTAATAAGCAAGAAAACTGACATCATTTAGTTAAAATGTCTTCAGAAATCAGGGCACAGTTGGACTGTAACTTTGCAATCATGCTGTTAGACTGCCGGCTCTGCTCTTTTTATTTGGAATGTTTTCTTGGACGTAGAACAGACAGAATCTGGATTGCAGCATCATCGCATGAGTTCTGCAGTTTACCCGGAGCCGGGCACATGGAGGCCGCTGATTAACTCACATTGATTGCTGTTGTTTTTACTTTTTTTATGATGGAATTAAATATGGAATCTTGTTTTTCTTAATTGTTAGCGTACAAAGATATGCAGACATTACGAGGATTAATTGCTGATCACTATGTAAGACAAGTCATATTTCATCTGCTAGTTCTTTCGCGGCTATTAAAGAATTTGTACATTTGACTAGTTGCCAAATCCTCATTTCACTATAGGAGCAGTGCCCACAAGTTGTCTTACAGTAATTCTCTGTGGGAACAGAACCAGCCAAACCAGTTATCGCCTAGATGCATTTTTTTTTCTTTATTAAACTATCCCTTGTCATGCAGGGATTTGGCAAATTCACACACAACTCTAAGAATGATATATGGAAAAGCTTTCATTTATGCAACTTGATAGTTCGTAACCGAGTAGCATGGCTTGAGCAAGCTTCACCCATTCTGTGGATGTCATGGATGCTCTAAGGTATGTCTTATATCACAATATCATATCATTATCATATATCATTTAAGGGTTGAGATTTTGTGTGTATTTTAGGAGGATTTTGGAATACATAGTGGCATTATAGTATTGTGTTCTTGTTCTCCTTCTTCCTTGTGGCATCCTATTGCTCTAAAGAGCATTCCTACTGAGTGTAAAGAGCCAGAATACAGGACAGTTGAGTTCATCACCCAACAATTTGGTCCCGTTAATAAAACGAATGGCGCTGTTATTTGTAACCTATTTTTAAAAGCTTCTAAATTAAAGTTTTAGTTTAAAATAAATTTTGTATTTTCCCTGTTTATCATATATTAGCTGACTTCATTAAAGCAGATGGACAGTATTTATATAGGCATGTGAAAAATGATAATGTGTTACTATAAAGAGCTAGATCTGTATAGTGAAGCCTCCCAATATGACCACTACTTTGAGATGACCACCACTTTGAGAGGACCACCTCTGATCTACAGGGTTTTCCAGGATAAGCTTTTATTTGCCCATAGACTTGTCTAGCTATAAAATAGCAAACACAGCAGATACTTAGTGCAAGCCCTGGCCTTCACCCTTTAACTCTTGTACAGCAATCTGGATTTACACAGGGGACCCTTGGTTGGGGCCAAGGAGTCAGCCTCTGGCTACTGGAACAAGCTGAGGCAATAAGGGTCTTCACGTGAGGTTGGTAACAGTAGGTCAATGTCAGAGGCAGAATCTTTAAGCAGAAGAATCAATAGAAAATGGGCAAAGATCAGAACACAGTAAATACACAAAGGTCAGAACAAAGTAAATACAGGAGTAAACAAATTGCAGATAACCAGAGTAGTAGTCACTATAACTGGCACTGGAAACTGACAAAAGCTTAAAGTGTTATTCCCATCTCCAAGATTCTATCCTAATATGTAGTAGGTGTAATATTAATAATAATATTAGCAAATTCCTTCAATTAGAAATGTAGTATAGTCCTTCTGATTCACTATGTTGCTACCTTATGTTCAGGGCATTGCAGAACCTTAGGTATCCATGGTTATGAACACAAACAATTAAATAACTATCACTATATGCGTGGTCGTAACCATGGATACCTAAGCTCCTGCAATGTTCTGAACATGAGGTAAGCAACATAGTGAAACAGGAGAACTATACTACATTTCTAATTGGAGGTATTTGCTAATATTATTATTACACCTACTACATGTGTCATTCAAAAGTACAACTTGTCCCGGAAAAAAAACAAGCCTTCATAGGCTATATTGACAGAAAAATAAAAAATTTTTTGGAAAAATGTGAGGAAAAACTGAAAACAAAAAGAAAAAATGGCAATGTCATGAAGGGTTTCAACTTTGGGCATTGGCAATCCTATCCAAGGCATACAGTTAGGTCCAGAAATATTTGGACAGTGACACAAGTTTTGTTATTTTAGCTGTTTACAAAAACATGTTCAGAAATACAATTATATATATAATATGGGCTGAAAGTGCACACTCCCAGCTGCAATATGAGAGTTTTCACATCCAAATCGGAGAAAGGGTTTAGGAATCATAGCTCTGTATTGCATAGCCTCCTCTTTTTCAAAGGACCAAAAGTAATTGGACAAGGGACTCTAAGGGCTGCAATTAACTCTGAAGGCGTCTCCCTCGTTAACCTGTAATCAATGAAGTAGTTAAAAGGTCTGGGGTTGATTACAGGTGTGTGGTTTTGCATTTGGAAGCTGTTGCTGTGACCAGACAACATGCGGTCTAAGGAACTCTCAATTGACGTGAAACAGAACATCCTGAGGCTGAAAAAAAAGAAAAAATCCATCAGAGAGATAGCAGACATGCTTGGAGTAGCAAAATCAACAGTCGGGTACATTCTGAGAAAAAAGGAATTGACTGGTGAGCTTGGGAACTCAAAAAGGCCTGGGCGTCCACGGATGACAACAGTGGTGGATGATCGCCGCATACTTTCTTTGGTGAAGAAGAACCCGTTCACAACATCAACTGAAGTCCAGAACACTCTCAGTGAAGTAGGTGTATCTGTCTCTAAGTCAACAGTAAAGAGAAGACTCCATGAAAGTAAATACAAAGGGTTCACATCTAGATGCAAACCATTCATCAATTCCAAAACTAGACAGGCCAGAGTTAAATTTGCTGAAAAACACCTCATGAAGCCAGCTCCGTTCTGGAAACGTATTCTATGGACAGATGAGACAAAGATCAACCTGTACCAGAATGATGGGAAGAAAAAAGTTTGGAGGAGAAAGGGAATGGCACATGATCCAAGGCACGCCACATCCTCTGTAAAACATGGTGGAGGCAACGTGATGGCATGGGCATGCATGGCTTTCAATGGCACTGGGTCACTTGTGTTTATTGATGACATAACAGCAGACAAGAGTAGCCGGATGAATTCTGAAGTGTACAGGGATATACTTTCAGCCCAGATTCAGCCAAATGCCGCAAAGTTGATCGGACGGCGCTTCATAGTACAGATGGACAATGACCCCAAGCATACAGCCAAAGCTACCCAGGAGTTCATGAGTGCAAAAAAGTGGAACATTCTGCAATGGCCAAGTCAATCACCAGATCTGAACCCAATTGAGCATGCATTTCACTTGCTCAAATCCAGACTTAAGACAGAAAGACCCACAAACAAGCAAGACCTGAAGGCTGCGGCTGTAAAGGCCTGGCAAAGCATTAAGAAGGAGGAAACCCAGCGTTTGGTGATGTCCATGGGTTCCAGACTTAAGGCAGTGATTGCCTCCAAAGGATTTGCAACAAAATATTGAAAATAAAAATATTTTGTTTGGGTTTGGTTTATTTGTCCAATTACTTTTGACCTCCTAAAATGTGGAGTGTTTGTAAAGAAATGTGTACAATTCCTACAATTTCTATCAGATATTTTTGTTCAAACCTTCAAATTAAACGTTACAATCTGCACTTGAATTCTGTTGTCGAGATTTCATTTCAAATCCAATGTGGTGGCATGCAGAGCCCAACTCGCGAAAATTGTGTCACTGTCCAAATATTTCTGGACCTAACTGTATAATTCTTCCACATGAACTACATATCTTTTTTATTTATTTCTTTTTATAATAAGAACATTATTGTGGTCTAATTTCTTTTTATTATGTAAAATATCATTTGTCATATACTTTTGGGAATTGGATTTTTATATATATAAATAAAAATACTATATAAATACTATATAAATACTCCCCCACTCACATTATAATAACCAGCCAAACTTAATTATTTCCCATGTAATGAGTCCTTAATGGCACTAATAGGTAAAAACCTACACACCACATTAATAAATGTAGGACTTGAATGACATGCTTTAGGTTATAAAACACTTATTTGATCAAGATTAAAAACATTTAGACAGCAAACTACCATAATATCTACACATAAGGCTATAGCATAATCTGGAAGGCTAGGAACGAGAGAGGGAGCATAGTCTGAAATAATCAGATACAATATGCCTTAGTGCAGGGGTCCCCAACTTGCAGCTTGGGAGCCACATGTGGCTCGCATGCCTGTGATATGTGGCTTGTGGCTGTCGGACAGGTTATTACATTAGCACCAGGGAAGCAAACAGCTATGAAGAGCAGGTCCCCAGATGGTGAATTTTGAGAGTAGCCCCACACAGTAGAGCAGATTTGAATGGGGGTTTTGTAGGAACTCCTGGATCTTGGTCTACTGTCTTGGTGTGATTTCTGTGGGAGCTTTGGCTATCATTATACCAATAATGGGGGCTCTGGGTGTCATTACTGTTAGGGAGCTGGAAGCTGGATGTGGTTCATGAATAATCCTCTCTCAGAGCTGAATGTGGCTCTCAAAGTCAGAAAGGTTAGGGACCACTGCCTTAGTGGAAAGGAGTCCAATATAATATGAATGCAGTCACTGTATAAAAAAGCCTACGGTGAATCCCCAGAGTAAAATATGAACCACAGTATAAAAAAGTAATTATTAAAAAGACCCAATTCAGCAACAAGCAAATAAAGAGGGAACATTATACCCTGAACTCATAGGCAGCCACCCTCACTGGACACGCGTTTCACATTGGAGCTTTGGATGGTCTGGATTACCTGGGAAGATTTTATGGTACTGTGCTGTATGTAATATTGTTAATCTGGCTCAAACAAAAGCTTTATAAACTTTGGTATATTGATGTGATGTGTAATAATTGTGGATGAGACAAAAGGGAAATCAATTAGTAATACCTTGTACTGTTCAAAATGCTGCAATTCTCGCTTTGTCTCACATAGTAGTCTAGTCTAGTCCTTGCTTATACTCTGTTGCTATCTTACATGTTACAGTATGACAACTCACAGCACTAGAGAAAGTTGTGCATCTGCATTACTGTGTTTGGATGTACACATCTTATTCCAACATCTGCTTACAATCCTCATCACTTGGATGCGGTCCCAGACATACTCGATGGAGACAGGAAGATATAGACCACTAAGCATGGTCATAACAAGCGTTGCCATCCATCCAGTAAAACTCAGATATGCCCTATCTTTGAGGCATAAATCCAGGATTAAGGCAGATTTCCATATGTGTCTGTCTGTCTCAATTACCTTTACAATACACGTAAAATACTGGCCACCACAAATGGATACTGGACAACACATTATCCTCTTAGTGTACTCTACAACCGGAGTTATTTTGGGGCCATGGCAAATTAGGGACTTGTAGCATATTCGAGAGGGGAGCAGCTGGACATTTGATGTCATGTGCTTTATACAGTTCAGGGTGATATATCCATTTTTGCATTGCAGTAGTGCTTATATACTGTATTCATTTTTAATATTTCATATTCAGAAGGAGCAGATATGACACATTTGTTGACTAAGGCTCAGTTCCCACTTTTTCATAGGCAGCTGTGGTTTGCTCATGTGTGTGATGAGTGCCTTGTTACTGTATACTGTACCTGAGGCCGCGGCGTGTATTTTACAGTGAGTGCGCACTGTGACATGTGGTTAATCAGTTTGGAGTCTGGAGTGATTTATTTTTAGTTAGTTGTAATTGGAAGAGATGTAGTTATGGTAGTTCAACTCCAATATAATGTTTGTAGTGTGTGCTGGGGAGAAGGGGCCAAATTCATCATTTACACTTCATGGAAGACACTTTTCTTTTTTTGACTTGTGGTATTCACTGACATTTTTTGTGTCAAATTTGTCACGTAGTTTATGAATTTGGTACAAAATAAAAATGTTCCTTTTTTTGTTTTCATAGTGATGAGTGAGCACTATCATACTGGTACTTGGTACTCACAACGAGCAGTTTTACGCTCAGATGGGCTCAACTCATGTACCGAGTATAATGGAAGTCAATGGGGAGCTCGGCATTTTTCCAGTAGATTTTCTGGACAAAGTTCAAGTTCCCCAAAGACATTTATTATACTTGGTACACGAGTCAAGACTGCCCAAGCGTCAAACCGCTCATTACGAGTACCGAGCATGGTAGTGTTCACTCGTCTCTAGTTCTTGACCACCATTTACAACTTTTCAACCTCAAAAGTCATTAAACTTTTTAAAAAGTCGCAATTTTGTCTAAAACGGTGGCAAATTCATAACTACCTGACCTTACTCCTGGTAGTTGCTGCAGTCATTTGTGCCAAAAAGATGCAACATTTGGGAAAAAGTTGCATTTCATGAATCCGTCTACAACATCTGGATAAGCAAAGTTATCAAGGAAAAATCTAAAAAGACTTATGAAAGAAAGACAACTTCAAAAGTGGCGCAAAACATAAAAAATAAGGCGCAAATCCTAAATCCACTAATAAGGAGAAAATTACTCCAGAAAACTGGAGAAACAACAATATTGAATTGGGTCCGTGGACTATAGATCTGATTCATGTTTACCTTGCATGAGGGAAAGCAATGGATTTCTCTTGGGTTACCGTCTTTGTAGTGATTGTACATGTAGAACAATAAATGCAAGTACTGTAAGAATTCTGGCATAAAAGGTTTAAATGTTACAAAATTTAGGTGCAACAGAGTTGCACCTAAATTTTGCAGCTTTTGTCATTTTCATGCCAGTTTCTTCCAGCTGCAACAAAATGAGTGGGATGGGAGGGAGATGTGGTAATGGCAGGATGGGGACGCCGTGGGGCAGTACATCACAGCTGGTCTATCACAGGTTTTTGCTATATAATCTGAAGACAGAATGCTGTAGGGGTTAACAAAAAGATTGCAGCCATGCACCTCTTATCGAACTGTGTGTTGTTGTTTACCTAGAACGTTTGTTTTAGCACCAAGCAGCTAATCATTGATGTGACTAGCTGGCACTCCCCCAGCTGTGTATAGACTTTGTATAAAGAGCCTGGTGTGGGATGGGGCAGGTTTCTCAGCTCTGCAGCATTACTAAATCTAAAAATTTTGCATCAGGTCTGCTGAACACAGTAATCTAAGTGATACATCGTTGGATTCAGGGTCTACATCATCCTGTTCTCAGATGAGGTAGCAAAAACCTGATGACAGATTCCCTTTAGACTGTGTGCATAGTGCATTTTTATCGCTTTTTTAGATGTGTTTTCAGTACAGTTTTGTCACAAAACTGCAAGCTGATCCTTGATGCTAGCAAAGCCAATGAGAAACCTGAAGTGTAGGGCACATGTTGAGTTTTTTTCTTGCAGATTTCGTACAGAAAATAATCTGTAGCATGTGAATTCTTTTAGTATTTTAGCTGTGTTTTTCACCATTGAAAGTAATGAAAAACTGCATGCAAAAACAGGTAAAAACACCACAAAAACGCATAAAAAACACACATTTTTGCTGTGTTTTTCCTGCCTAGAGAGGTAGAAATCAAGAAATTTTTGCAACCAAATACTCAACGTGTGAACATACAGTTAGGTCCAGAAATATTTGGACAGTGACACAATTTTCGCGAGTTGGGCTCTGCATGCCACCACATTGGATTTGAAATGAAATCTCGACAACAGAATTCAAGTGCAGATTGTAACGTTTAATTTGAAGGTTTGAACAAAAATATCTGATAGAAATTGTAGGAATTGTACACATTTCTTTACAAACACTCCACATTTTAGGAGGTCAAAAGTAATTGGACAAATAAACCAAACCCAAACAAAATATTTTTATTTTCAATATTTTGTTGTGAATCCTTTGGAGGCAATCACTGCCTTAAGTCTGAAACCCATGGACATCACCAAACGCTGGGTTTCCTCCTTCTTAATGCTTTGCCAGGCCTTTACAGCCGCAGCCTTCAGGTCTTGCTTGTTTGTGGGTCTTTCCGTCTTAAGTCTGGATTTGAGCAAGTGAAATGCATGCTCAATTGGGTTAAGATCTGGTGATTGACTTGGCCATTGCAGAATGTTCCACTTTTTTGCACTCATGAACTCCTGGGTAGCTTTGGCTGTATGCTACCCGACTGTTGATTTTGCTACTCCAAGCATGTCTGCTATCTCTCTGATGGATTTTTTCTTTTTTTTCAGCATCAGGATGTTCTGCTTCACCTCAATTGAGAGTTCCTTAGACCGCATGTTGTCTGGTCACAGCAACAGCTTCCAAATGCAAAACCACACACCTGTAATCAACCCCAGACCTTTTAACTACTTCATTGATTACAGGTTAACGAGGGAGACACCTTCAGAGTTAATTGCAGCCCTTAGAGTCCCTTGTCCAATTACTTTTGGTCCCTTGAAAAAGAGGAGGCTATGCATTACAGAGCTATGATTCCTAAACCCTTTCTCCGATTTGGATGTGAAAACTCTCATATTGCAGATGGGAGTGTGCACTTTCAGCCCATATTATATATATAATTGTATTTCTGAACATGTTTTTGTAAACAGCTAAAATAACAAAACTTGTGTCACTGTCCAAATATTTCTGGACCTAACTGTACTCTTAATGTTTTCCTTCAATAGCTTTGATAAACAAATGATGAAGTGTTTTGTCTACCAAGTATTTCCAAATACGGAAAATCCATTCTACGGTAGTAACATACATAGGTGCATTTTCATATTTCAGATAGATTTCCTTCTTATTATTTATTAAATATTTCACCATGACAACTACATGAAATGCAATTCCAAAATCTTTCTGTTCCCTTTTCAACAAAATGTAAATTAGACCATCTAAGTCCTAGAACTGAAAGCGACATTGATTTAATAGAGCTTTCACTGATTCAACTTTGATTCCTGCAAGTTTCAGTGGTGCTTGAAAGTTTGTGAACTCTTCAGACTTTTCCACATTTCTGCATAAAGTTGACCTAAAACCAAATCAGATTTTCACACAGGTCCTAAAAGTAGACTCAAATAAAACACACAAGTTAAAATATTAGTTTATCATTTGTTATTGAGGAAAATGATCCACTATCACATGTCTGTAAGTGGCAAAAATATCCGAACCTTTGGGATTAGCAGATAACTTGAAGATGAAATCAGCTGTAAGTGGGCAACGTATTTATAGATCAGGGATCTATCAAAATCTGATCTTCACAACACATAAGGGTGCTTTACACGCTGCAATATCGCTAAGGAGATATCGTCGGGATCACGGTGGTTGTGACGCACATCCGGCCTCCTTAGCGAGATCGCAGCGTGTGATTCCTCTGAGCGTCCGTAAACGATCGCAAAAGAGGGAAGAATCGATGGCCATGGAGAGGTCGTTCTAAAACAAAATATCGTTTTCTGCTCAGTAGCGTTGTGGTTCGTCGCTTCTGCGGCACCACACATCGCTATGTGTGACACCGCAGGAGCGACAACCATCTCCTTACCTCCGTCCACCGGAAAAGGAGGAAGGAAGGAGGTGGGCGGCATGTACCGGCCGCTCATCTCCTCCCCTCCTTTTCTATTGGGCAGCGGTTCAGTGACCCTGCTGTGACGTCACAGCGACGTCGCACAGCAGGTATGTGCCTGTGACGCTGCCGTAGCGATAATGTTCTCTACGGCAGCGATCACCACATATCGGCCTACGACAGGGGCGGGTGCTATCACGCTAGCAAATGCTAGCGATGTCGTAGCGTGTAAAGTACCCCATAGATCTTAACAGCTCACTTGCATAGTAAGAAAAATGTGGCTCTCATGAATAAGATATTGAATTGCAAATATTAAAATATTATTTTACACAGTGGTGGACAGAAAAGAGCCCCTGTGCAAGAATAGTATTTGGGCCCTTTTAAGTCTAATAGTTCTGGTATGACAGAAGCTCTTTGCTGCTTTGGACGTGAAAGTGGACCCCTTAAGTCTTCGGCCCCTGTGTGGCTGTACATGCTGCATTAATGATATGTCCACCATGGATTATACAAAGTTTTTCATGGCTAAAAATACTCAAAAATGCTAAGAGCATTATATTTATCCTGCTATAAATATGTTGTGCGTTCTCTGTGTAAGGGAATGTGCAGACATTATTATTCGTTAGTATTCCCTCCATCATCTCCTACACCTCAAATACAAAAGTGATCGCCATTCATGCTCATCTGTTTAAGTTTTTTGCCATTTGCTCAGTGCGGTTATTCTGCCACAGTCAGTTTCGATGCAAGGTTGTTCAGGAAAAACCAGGTGTCATGCCGCGCTTATCACCATTCTAGAAGGCAGATATGGATTTTTAAACATCTGCCTTCTTGAATGATGATAAGCGCGGCATGACACCCGTTTTTTCCTGAACAACCTTGCATCTTCAACCTTCAGGGCTGCAGCTGTCTTCACCTTGTGAACACATTATTATAGGAGTTGTGACTGTCACAACCCCTACAGTTGAGTGTTCCTACATTCTTTCTTATTGTTTGTTATCAGATAAGACCCTATCGCGCTTTTTTCCACAGTTGTTTTGTAATTGAACAGTCAGTTTAGAAGCAGTATTACAGTGTACTTTACGGAGCACATTGTAGTTTTCCAAGCTCTCTAATGGACCAAGAATATCCATATCAGAGTATTATCTACTATACAGAGCCAATGCAAATGGACAGGCTGCACATGATTCTGTGTTTCTGCATTCATGCCCAGCAAACAAGATTTTGAACTTTATATTACACTAGCTGTAGTACCCGGCGTTGCCTGGGATAGTAACTAGGTCTCTCTTGCGCTCTGTCTCTCTCTTACCCACTCTCCCTCTCTCCCAGTCTCCCTTTCTTTCTCTCTGTTTCTCTTTTTCTCTCCCTCCCTCTCTCTGTCTCACCACCGAAATCATATTAACTAACACATAAGCTTCTTATACTAAGAAGGTCCTTCGTTGTCTATAGCAACCAATCACAGCTCCTATTAATGACCTGTAACAAAATAGAAACAGATCTGTGATCTGTATGCAGGAAAGGTCATGTGACTTACATCAGCCTCTACAACAGCGTTGGCTAAGCATCACCACCAAAATCATATTAAAGAGAACCTGTCACCGGATCTTTATAATACTCACCTAACGGTCGGTGCAGAGCAGACTGGTCAGATGGGCGTCTCCGTTCTCCGGGTATACACGTCCTCTTTCGGCTATCTTTGGTCTCCTTCTGAAGCTAGTGTGGATGACGCGTTCTATGTCATCTACACTTGCCAACATTGAGGTCCTGCACAGACGCTTCATCCATACTAGCTTTAGAAGAAGGACAAAGATGGCCAAAAGAGGAGACGCGGACCCGGAGAACAGAGACGCCCATTCAACCAGTCTGCTCTGCACTGACTGTTAGGTAAGTATTATAAACATCCGGTGACAGGTTCCTTTTAACTCACACGTAAGCTGTCCTATAGTAACAATGTCCTTCATTGCCTATTGCAAAAAAAATTAGAGCATCTTGACCTCTAAAAAAATAGAAGCAGAGCTGTTATTGGTTGCTATAGGCCACCTGATTGCCTATAGCAAAAAATCAGAGCGTCTTGACCTCTAAAAAAATAGAAGCAGAGATGTGATTGGTTGCTATAGGCCACCTGATAAATATCCAGGGTAACTGTCAAACAGCCAATATATTACCTCAAACATCCAAATAGTTTCTCTTTCTGTGTGTCTCTCTTTCTGTATGTGTCTCTTTCTGTGTATGTCTCTTTCTATGTATGTTTTTCTTTCTGTCTGTCTTTTTCTGTGTGTGTCTTTCTGTGTGTGTGTCTCTGTGTGTGTGTCTCTTTCTGTGTATGTTTCTCTTTCTGTGTATGTCTCTATTTTTGCCTGTGTCTCTTTCTGTGTGTGTCTCTCTTTTTGTGTGTGTATGTCTCTTTCTATGTATGTTTTTCTTTCTGTCTGTCTTTTTCTGTGTGTGTCTTTCTGTGTGTGTGGCTCTGTGTGTATGTCTCTTTCTGTGTATGTTTCTCTTTCTGTGTATGTCTCTATTTTTGCCTGTGTCTCTTTCTGTGTGTGTGTCTCTTTTTGTGTGTGTGTGTATGTCTCTTTCTATGTGTGTGTCTCTTTGTGTGTGTGTCTCTTTATGTGTGTGTCTGCGTGTGTGTGTGCGTGTGTGTGTGTGTGTGTGTGTGTGTGTGTGCGTGTGTGTCTCTTTATGTGTGTGTCTGGGGTTTCTCTGTGTGTATCTTTCTCTGTCCATAATAGGAGTCTATAATAACAGATCTGTTCCCAGCACCATTGACTTTAATATAAGCAGGTTTTTTGGCAAATAACTGTAAAGTGTGGGTTTAAATTTTCCCCTCAAAATATAGTCTATGACGTCAAATGAGGTGACTGTGCAAAATTTTAATGCGATGCTGCGGATTCCTTTAGTGGACATACATACACACCCATACATACATAGACTCATCTTTATAGATTAGATGATTAAATAATAAATAACCTTTATTTTAATCCTCTTCTAGGCATTGCAGTTATGATTTTTTGTAAGAAACTTCTATACCTTATTTTGCATCTTGCCCTCCTAAGCACCATGCTGCACTGCTGTTTTATGTTCAGTGCTTCTTTAGAAGCTCCTTTAAACTGCTGCTTAGCAAGATCTGTACAATGTTAACTAACAGTAGGGGAATTCCCCTATCTGAGTCTCTTTGCTCCTTTCCCCTTACTCAGACAGGGAAATTCACCTACTCTGATTTAAAGAGAACCTGTTAACACGATTTGGAACCGGAGACAGGCAGATGGGGCCAGGGAATCAAAGATAGGGAGGAGAAGACCCAGTGTACAGTGCAGCCCCTGTGCACCAAAATCTAATTAGCAGAAAACTTCATATGGTGATTAAGGAAGAACCATAAAGTGGTATGAATTCAATCTGTGTTACAGTGCCATTAGAGCCATGTCTTTCCATTACAAAATCATGCTGACAGGATAACTTTAATGGTGAACAGATCTTGCTGAGCAGCAGTTCAAAGCAGCTTCTAAAGGGGCATAAAGTTGACATTGAAACAGCACTGCAAGATGGTCTTTGGTAAAGAAGTATGAAAACTATGGTGATAAAGCATTTAATAGAAAAGAACATAGCTTTGTAATACCTGGATGATAATTAAATACAAAAATTAGTTACTCTTAAAGCATTTGGTTGTGGTTTTCATCGTAAACAGAAATAATGTTGCAGTGCTGAATCTGTCACATGACAGGCAATGGCAACAAGCAACAGACTCCATTTAATTATATGGTCCAAAAAGTTCTGTAGCAGTGTAAGTTATTTTGTAGGCAAATGTAAGTATGATCAGGATCTAACCAATGAAATGTAGGTATGATCACAATTTTAAGCACCACTATACTGGGGGGGGTACAGCTCTGAAATAGGTTTGAATGTAAGCCCCTTTCCCCCTGTTATATACTCACCTTCTGGAAGCTTTACCTCTTACAGATGTCACTCCGATCCCGCGGTGCCATCTTGTGACTGTAACTTATCATTGGGCAAAAGTTACATCACAAGCTTCCAATAAATCTCTATGAGAGACAGAACAAGGCCAAAATAAGGCTCTCATAGAGATGCATTGAGTTATGACCTCGAGCACACTCCATGAAACTCTGAAGCTGCCAGCAGGTCACAAATCACCGGACACCGACCGGAGCAGCGGTAATAGAAGATGAAGGTGAGTATATAACAGGGAGCAGGAGACCTAGATTTAGAGCCCCACTCCAGTGGTGCAATAAGAAATAATGCTGGAGTGGTTACTTTAAGGCTGAGTGAACACATAGTGATTTTGTGAAGCAAAACTGCATGGATTTTACTCCAAATTGCTGCATTTTTGCATTTTTGTAACATGAATTTTGGCACTGAGATATTTTTTTTTTTGCAGGTTAAACAAGTTTTTTTAACATGTTTTACCATATATTTTACATGAAATTTAACTGAAAATGTAACCAAAATGTACATGCGACCATACTATCACTGCACATCTGTGCCTGCTCACCTACAGTGCCTTGTGAAAGTATTCACCCCCTTGGCATTGTTTGTTTTGCTACCTAACGACCTGGAATTTCACTGGATTTATTTTTGACCATTTGCATCATTTCATGTAAAGAACTACAACTACAACTGTGAAAACTTGGTTTTCTTTTTATTGTGAAGCAATCAAAATAGGACTAAATAACTGAAAACATCAGTGTGCATAACTTTTCACCCCCCTAAGGTCAGTATTTTCTAGAGCCTCCTTTTCTGGCAATTACAGCTACAAGTCACTTTGGATAAGTGTCTATGAGGTTTCCAAATCTTGTCACTGGGATTTTTGCTCATTCCTGAAGGCAAATCTGCTCCAGCTCCTTCAAGTTATATGATTTCCTCTGGTGAAAAGCAATCTTCAAGTGTGACCACATATTCTTAATTGGATTAAGTTCTGGGCTTTGACTAGGCCACTCCACTACATTTACATGTTTCCCCTTAAACCAATTGAGTGTTGCTTTAGCGGTATCCTTTGGGTCATTGTCTTGTTGTAAGGTGAACCTCCATCCCAGTCTTAAATCATTGACTGACTGAAACAGGTTTTGCTTAAGAATATCTCTGTAATTTGCACCATCCATCTTCTGCTTGTCTCTGATCATTTCCCCTGTCGCTGCTGCTGAAAAACATCCCCACAGCATGATGCTGCTACCTCCATTTTTCACTGTGGGGATGGTATTCTTGGGCTGATGAGCTGTGTTGGTTTGGTGCTAGACATAGCTTTTAGATTGGTGGCCAAAAAGTTCAATTTTGGTCTCATCTGACCACAGCACCTTCCACCATACATTTGGAGAGTCTCTCACATGTCTTTTGGCAAACTCAAAACTATCCTTCCAGTTTTGGGCTGTAAGTAAAGGCTTTTTTCTGGCCACTCCTCCATAAAGTCCAGTTTTATGGAGTGTACGGCATATTGTATTCGTATGGACAGATACTCCATTCTTCGCTTGGGAACTCTGTGGCTTCCTCAGTGTTACCTTTGGTCTCTGTGCTGCTTCTCTGATTAATGCCCGCCTTCCACGGGCTGAGAGTTGTGGTGGTGGCCCACTCTTGACAGGTTTGTTGTGGTACCATTTTCTTTCCATTTGATAATAATGGATTTTGTGGTGCATCAAAGATTGGGATAGTTTTTTAGAACCCAACCCTAACTTGTACTTCTCAGCAACTTTGTCTCTGACTTATTTGGAGACCTCCTTGGTCTTCATGGTGTTGTTTGGTTAGTGGTGTCTCTTGCTTAATGGTGTTGCAGCCTCTGTGGCCTTTCAGAAAAGGTGTGAATATACTGACAGACCCCGGGACACTTAATTTGCACACAGGTGGACTTCCTATCACTAAGCATCTGACTTATGAAGGTAATTGCTTGCAACAGAAATGTTTAGGGGCTTCATAGCAAAAGGGGTGAATAAATATGCACATGACAATTTTTTATTTATGTAATCCCAATAAATATAATTTTTGCCTATATTTTTCTCTTTTTACTTTCGCAACTTAGACTATTTAGTGCTGATGTATCACACACAAAGGAAATTACAAAAAAAATTAAACACAGGTTGTAATGTAACAAAATAGGTAAAAGGTCCAGGGGGTGAATACTTTCTGAAGGACTGTTTTACCGAAACCACCAGATGTGACATTATTTTATATTATTTGTTATATACTTTGGCCATTAGCATTGTTTTCAGAAGTTATGTGTAAATTTGTAGGGGTTAAAATACATCAAAGTACTCTTTTGTACACAGATCTTTGTCTCAGGAAATGATCCATGTAAATGATGCACTTGCAAAGACATTTTTTTATGAGATAGTGTGAAAAATACCTGAATCATAATCATAGTCTCACTGTGAACCACAGCTGCAAAAAGGCTTTTAAGCTTTTTATCGTTCTTTCTGTGTTAAAGTACTTTCACAAAGCGTCATCTCCAAAGCTGACCCACGGGAATCTGCTACACGTTGTATGGGCAGGGGTCTGAACATGGATTAGTGACTATATCAATTATTGAAGTGTTTTTTTCAAAACTGTGATGTAACAATGTATCACCATATTAACATCAACTCTGATTTCTCATTGTAATCATTGGGAGGCATTTTGTTCCCAGTTTTTAATGGATTTTGTAGTAACAAAGTCCTTGTTGCTCCATGTGAGCATATAGCTACTATGGAGAGCAGTGTTTCTCAACTCCAGTCCTCAAGGCCCACCATCAGTGCATGTTTTCAGGATTTCCTTAGCATTGCACATATGTTGGCATCATCACCTGTGCAGGTAACTAAATGATCATCTGTGCATTACTAAGAAAATCCTAAAAACGTGCACTGCTGGTGGCTCCTGAGGACTGGAGTTGGGGAACACTGGTGTAGAGGGTAGGGAGCATATGGTAGACGCCACATAACTTTAACAGGGACTAATGATATTCAGCATCTTAGATATTCCACTGCTTTTAAAGGCTGTCTGTTATATAGAGTAGCTAATCACCTCTATAAATCATGTCTAAATTTACGTATCGTTAGGCAATATCTACATTTTAGAGATGACAACCTGTTCCCAACTGTCAATCAGTAACAATGGTATAAATTAACCACAACAGCCAAAGATCTCACTGTTAGGTGTCCTTCACACATCAGTGATTCTGGTACGTATGTGCTAGTTTCATACGTACCAGAATCACGGACATACGAAGACCCATTAAAATCAATGGGTCTGCGCACACATCAGTGATTTCTCACTGACGTGTTTCCGTGCGGCGAACACGCATGTCCGTGTTTCTGCATGGAGACAAGTCCATTTTTTTTTCTGGCATCACTGATGTCGCACAGACCACCCAGTGGTGTGGTCCGTGTAATACGTAGCACAAAACAATGAATCTTTAAAATAAAATTATTTTTATACTCATCTTCTCCAGCGATGCTGTAACCGGCCACTGCTGTCTCCTGCTTCCAAGTTGTCTAATTATACTTATGAATATTCACTGCATCGACAATCTGGAAGTAGCAGCTGCGGGGGGACAGCGCGGCCGAACACATCACAGTCGGATGGTCAGCACCACGGAGAGCAGGAGCGGGAACAGGTGAGTTTGGAGTACCTGATTCCATGTGCTATCACTGATCACGGAGCACAGATAGCACATGGAGAACACACGTGTGCCGTGACTTCACAGCACACGAAGGGAGATATGCGTTTTTAACACGTCAGTGAAAAACGTCTGTGTTTTTCACTGATGTGTGAAAGAGGCCTTAAAGAAGCACTCCAGATAAATAATGTAACCATGAGCAGGTAATAATGAGGAAGACACTATTTGCAGCCATTGTCAGTGCCATGAACCTACCACTGCAGTCAGAAAAGTAGGCAATATTTAAGATGTAAAATCATGCCATTTCTAGGTAGGTAGATAATTAACAGATCAATCATAGACATACGGTACGGACAAAAGTTTGGACACACCTTCTCATTCAAAGAGTTTTCTCTTACTTAACAAAAAAGGTGTGAAACAACTGAAAATATGTATTATATTCTAAGTTCTTCAAAGCAGCAACCTTTTGTTTTAATTACTGCTTTCCACACTCTTGGCATTCTCTTGATGAGCTTAGCACTTGTTGGCCCTTTTGCCTTCACTCTGTGGTCCAGTTCACCCCAAACCATCTCGATTGGGTTCAGGTCTGGTGACTGTGGAGGCCAGGTCATCTGGCGTAGCACCCCATCACTCTCCTTCTTAGTAAAATAGCCCTTACACAGCCTGGAGGTGTGTTTGAGGTCATTGTAATGTTGAAAAATAAATGATGGTCCAACTAAACGCAAACTGGATAAAATATTATGCCGCTGCAAGATGCTGTGGTAGCCATGCTGGTTCAGTATGCCTTCAATTTTGAATAAATCCCCAACAGTGTCACCAGCAAAGCACCCCCACACCATCACACCTCCTCCTACATGCTTCACGGTGGGAACCAGGCATGTAGAGTCCACCTTTTCCGCATCGCACAAAGACATGGTGATTGGATCCAAAGATCTCAAATTTGGACTCATCAGACCAAAGCACAGATTTCCACTGGTCTAATCTCCATTCCTTGTGTTCTTTCGCCCAAACAAGTCTGTTCCGCTTGATGCCTGTCCTTAGCGGTGGTTTCCTAGCAGCTATTTTACCATGAAGGCCTACTGCAAAAAAACCTCCTCTTAACAGTTGTTCTAGAGATGTGTCTGCTGCTAGAACTCTGTGTGGCATTGACCTGGTCTCTAATCGGAGCTGCTGTTTACGTGCAATTTCTGAGGCTGGTGACTCAGATTAACTTATCCTCCGCAGCAGAGGTGACTCTTGGTCTTCCTTTCCTGGGGCAGTCCTTATGTGAGCCAGTTTCTTTGTAGCGTTTGATGGTTTTTGCCACTGCACTTGGGGACACTTTCAAAGTTTTCCCAATTTTTCGGACTGACTGACATTCATTTCTTAAAGTAATGATGGCCACTCATTTTTCTTTACTTAGCTGCTTTTTTCTTGCCATAATACAAATTCTAACAGTCTATTCAGTAGGACTATCAACTGTGTATCCACCAGACTTCTGCACAACACAACTGATAGTCCCAACCCCATTTATAAGGCAAGAAATCCCACTTATTACACTTGACAGGGCACACCTGTGAAGTGAAAACCATTTCTGGTGACTACCTCTTGAAGCTCATCAAGAGAATGCCAAGAGTGTGCAAAGCTACTTTGAAGAACCTAGAATATAAGACATATTTTCAGTTGTTTCACACTTTTTTGTTAAGTATTTCATTCCACATGTGTCACTTCATAGTTTTGATGCCTTCAATGGGAATCTACAATTTTCAGAGTCATGAAAATAAAGAAAACTCTTTGAATGAGAAGGTGTGTCCAAACTTTTGGTCTGTACTATATATTCACACAGAGAGAGGAAAAGATAGGTAGAGAGAGCAAGAGAGAGAGATAGATAGATAGATAGATAGATAGATAAATAGATAGATAATTAAAAAATAATGAACAGTGAACATGATTTTGTGATACTCTGTCACAAGATGTAGATGATGAGATGTAGGCTGTAAGGTATAAAGCATGTCTCAACATCGTTTTTAATAAGTTTCATGAGAAGCTGGCATACTTACCCAAATTAAAAAGAAAGTCACTGCCACAGACTCCAGCCCTTGATGACACTTTAAGTATCACAGCATTCACTGGCATTCCCAAGTGAATTGTTATCAAACAGGAAATAAAAAAATAATTGAACAGCAGTTCGATAGTGTAGTTAGGGAATGGTAGGGATTTTTTTATACAAATATATTGGAAAATAGGTTAGAACATTGCATCAAATAGATAGGGATTTAAATTAAATTTCGTTATGCCTTTGAAACACCCCTATGTAGGCTGAGGACAGCATGCTGTAATGGTTAAAAAACAAAAACCAACTATGCCTCTCTTATCTGTGTGTGTGCTATTGTTTACTTTAACTGATGGCTTTATTACCCTGTGATTAACATTGCAGGACTAGAAATGCATGTTCACAGGAGACCGATACCACCACCTGCTGTGATTGATACCTCACTGCCAATGTAATGAGAGCCTGGTGTGGGCGGGACAGCTCTCCCAGCTCATATACATGTTTAAATCTCAATTCTTTGATTATGTGACAACAACTGGAGCCAGTAATCTATGTGATACACCATTTGATTCAGAATCTCCTTGCCTACATTATGTTGATGTCAGATGAGGAAGCAAAAACCTGCTGACAGATTCCATTTAAATGTGTCTTCTGCTCCCGTAGACAACACTTGAATGCCATTGTCTCAAATTGCTAATTAGGAAAAGAATAATTTGTTCTATTGTCTGTTTTCACGTACAGTAAAAACTGATGACACTCGGATAAAACTTTGGCCTAAAAGAAATCAGTCCATTTTTTTTGCATATGAAAAAAACTGAAGTCTGAATGAGGTCTTATTCTGCACAGGGAGAAGGCTGTCAATCAGTGGCTGTAGGTTGAAGAGTGTGCATATCAATTCATCAGACACTTACTGCACAGAGCAGACCTCGGTGATGCTAGAACTTGTGTGTGACCTAATGACCCCATAACTATTCTTAAGGCCTCTTTCACACGTACGTGCCTCCGGTATGTGTTTGGCAGTTTTCTCACGTACCAGAGACACGTACACACGTAGACCTAGGTATTCCTATGGTTTTGGACACACGTAAGTATTTTCGCAAGGAACGTTTGTCCGTTCCGTACTTACGTGTGTCCGTGTGTTTCTCACGCCGACACGTCCGTTTTCTCTCCGGCATCACGGGTGTCCCACGGAACGCAAACAGGTCACACGTAACACAAACGGACCACACGGATGTGTTCCGTGTGACACGCACCGGAGAAAACACATGTGTCTGCGAGAAAAAAAAACTTTCCTCACCTTCTCCAGCCCTGCTGTCACTCGCTTCCGACCGCCGCTCATTATGCTAATTGAATATTCACTTCACTGCGGCCGGAAGCAGCAGCAGCGGGAAGTCGGCAGGACCGGAGGCCGAAGTTCAGCACCATGGACAGCGATGCCAGGGACAGGTGAGCAGAAAGTTCCCGTTCTCCATGTGTTATCACGGATATCACACAGAGAACACACGTAAGCAATAAAAACAGCTCACGGAGGGCAAAACACACCTCTGACACGTCCGTGAAAAACGTGCGTGGTTTTTCACGAACGTGTGAAAGAGGCCTAAGACACACACTGTCCAAGACGACATCCCTGCCTTAAGCGGGCTTTACACGCTGCGACATCGCTAATGCGGAGTCGTTGGGGTCACGGAATTTGTGACGCACATCCGGACGCATTAGCGATGTTGCTGCGTGTGACACCGATAAGCGATTTTGCATCGTTGCAAAAACGTGCAAAATCGCTCATCGGCGACATGGGGGTCCATTCTTAAAAATCGTTACTGCAGCAGCAACGAAGTTGTTCCTCGTTCCTGCGGCAGCACACATCGCTCCGTGTGACGCCGCAGGAACGAGGAAGCTCCCCTTACCTGCCTCCCGGCCGCTATGTGGAAGGAAGGAGGTGGGCAGGATGTTACGTCCCGCTCATCTCCGCCCCTCCGCTGCTATTGGGCGGCGGTTCAGTGACGCTTCAGTGACGTCGCTGTGACGCCGCACGGACCGCCCCCTTAGAAAGGAGGCGGTTCGCCCGTCACAGCGACGTCGCCGGACAGGTAAGTATGTGTGACGGCTGTTGTGCGACACGGGCAGCGATTTGCCCATGTTGCGCAACAGATGGGGGCGGGTACCCACACTAGCGATATCGGGACCGATATCGCAGTGTGTAAAGTAGCCTTAACTCCATGCTGCTGTCGGAGAGGACAGCATGGAGTAGCCAACAGGAGTACTATTTTTCCTTTCCAAATGTATTCTGCAGCTGCAGCACATATATACGTGGTATGAATAGAGCTTTATTCTCAGTGCAGAGGTGAGCTTTATTTTCTTTTCTCTTCTTCACAGTGACCCCTCCAGCGATGGCTGAATTCAATAACTTTGTGCCGTTCCGTTGAGATCTTTATGCGGCATGATCAGAGTCAGAATCTAAATTATTACCAGTCTTTGTGTCCCTGTTTACATTATGTGTGCAAACGAAATGAGTACATTCTGTACTGAAATTAAGTGAAGAATAAATGTGCATTTATTTATTTATTTCAAAATGCCAAGAATGTTTTTCTTACCCGGTTCATTTCCTCGGCTGTGTCCTGACAGAACAGTACAATAAAAAGGGAAAAAAAAGACCTTCTGCGTCGTAAACTGGTGATTTGATATAAAATTGTGTTGATTTAGAGAGGAGAAGACTGAAAGAGCAGTTGTGATAACGCCACGATTATACTGAAACTAGCAGCTGTCATGGCGGAGACCTCACCTATATCAGTATGCCAACTTTTTTTTCTAAAGTCGTTTTTTTTTTTAGCATGTGCTATATTTACGTTCTTACATGATTTGGGGGCAGCCATATTTCCTAAGCTGTATTGTTGAGCTATGAAACAGTTAAGGCATTTCCTTGTAGCAACCACACGAACATAAGTCACCATACTACTCATTAACTTTTCTGGATAATTATTGTGAGCTTTCTCGGTGACGTACAGAGGTCAGTGTGCAGGAGGGGTTAGATGCCGAGTTGTCTCAATTACCTGTCTGTAGGATGATCCGTTCTTTGTCGCCCATGATAATAATGAGATGATTACTAAAATGTGATCTCTGCAGAAACGAAGGGTCATCTCATTGTTAGGGCTTAGTAGCTTAATGTAAAAATTTATGGAATTACCACAATTTTTATTGTTGGTTGAAATAACCTATTCTTTTTAATGATATATCACAATAATGGGATATCTACAGGAGCCATATTTTCAGCAGACTTTTTTTTATGGATTTGTGAAAATTTACATGGTAACATCCTGATTTGTAATGAATTTTGCTGCAGATTTTGGATTACACTTTACTGTCAAAGGTGGCAGACAGTCAAGTGGTTTCTGGCAATAGAAGGTCACAGCGTTTGGCTGCGCAAAATGCTCCCTGACTTTCCATTGTTCCTGCTGTCAGTATTCATTGGCATTGGTAGCTTTCCTGCTGGATTTTCATATCTCCCCCTTTTGGAGCCAGGAGGAGCTCTCCTTCCACCCAGCTGCTGATCATCAGTATTCTCTTGGTGCTTAAATACTCCCTTCTTCCCTGGACTGGTGCTGGTGATATTATTCAGTTCATTCAAGCTGTGATTGCAAGCCGGTGGCTTGCTCTCATCTATAGTTTCGTTGCTGAAGATTGTTGAACTCCTGTGGATCTGTGGATAAGTAGTTCATGCTTTTTCCCCCGTGTGCCCCCTTGTATCTTCCTTTAGCATTTAGTGGGGTGACAAAGCTCATCCCACCCATTCCCTATTTAGGGTCCAGCATTAGGGATACCTAGGATCAGGTATCCGGCTCAGCGCATAGGTGCAGAACCTATCTAAGGTGGTGAGGAAAACCAGGGATCAGCGATAGTTTTGGTCAGAGGTCATCATCTACTCCTTCCCTAGATGCAGGGGTCCCCTGCCCTTTCGCCGCTCGCTTGGTAATTCCCCGTACCTAGCATGACATCTATTCTGTGTATTGCAAAGGATGAAAACAGTTGTGAAAATCTGCAGCAGAAGTTGATGCACTGCAGATTTAAATGGTGCACCCTAAGGGGTGCTTTACACGCTGCGACATCGCTAGCGTTTGCTAGCGATGTCGAGCGCGATTGCACTCGCCCCATCGCCCGGCCGATATGTGGTGATCGCTGCCGTAGTGGACATTATCACTACAGCAGCGTCACACGCACATACCTGCTCTGCGACGTCGCTGTGACCAGCAAACCGCCTCCTTTCTGAGGGGACGGTTCGTTCAGCGTCACAGCGATGTCACAGCAGCATCACTGAACCGCCGCCCAATAGAAAAGGAGGGGAGGAGATGAGCGGCTGGAACATGCCGCCCACCTCCTTCCTTCCTCCTTTTCCGGTGGACGCAGGTAAGGAGATGTTTGTCGTTCCAGTGGCGTCACACATAGCGATGTGTGCTGCCGCAAGAACGACAAACAACAACGTTACTGTAGCAGCAACGATAATTGGGAATAGGGGGGGATGTCACCAATGAGCGATTTTGAACGTTTTTGCGACGATTCAAAATCGCTCATAGGTGTCACATGCAACGACATCGCTAACGTGGCCGGATGTGCGTCACAAATTCCGTGACCCCAACGAGATCGCTTGAGCGATATCGTAGCGTGTAAAGCCACCCTAAGTCAGTCCCACACGGATCTTTTATGCACCATGTGGATGAGATTTTGTTAAAAATGTGGTGTACTGTGCTGCAGATTTTCCACATACATAACCAACATGTGAACAGCTTGGAAGTGATACTGCAAGGTTTAATTATGTAAAATTTGAAAATGTAAAAATTAATTAAAACATTTTTTGTGAGAGTTTTTTTTCTCTAAAGTAAAAAACCCCAATAAATAGTTGAAATTACTGCTTGCAATCTAAAGCCATTATTAATACTTTTCCTACGGCAATTAATAATTGATTTGAGCCTCTGAAAAAGTGTGTCACAGCGTTAATCTTACTAGCATTGCAAGCCCTACACCTTGAAACGTATTTTAGTATTTTATTAGTTTGTAGTAGTTGATTTTGCCACCGGCCGGGGCATTTCAACCAGCTTTCTGGTAATTGTCTGTGTATTAATCAACTTTTTATGTGTTGTATGTTTTGTGTGTATTGTGCTGAATTAATTTTGTGTCTAAAACAGGGATAGCAATTTAATAAAACATCAATTAAAAAACCATTATCAGCGCTGGTTTATTGGGGTTTTTTACTTTAGAGAAAAAAAACTCTCACAAATTTTTTTTTTCTGATTCCAGGCAAATTAAGTGTTTTTTTGCCTACAAACCTAGCTGCAGATCTCTTGGTTTTGTGGTTAAGCGCTAACATTTGTCCATTGCAATTGGTACTATTTCGTAAAAATTAATTAAATCATCAATATTAATAATAATACACTGCATAATTTTATACCATATATTTATGTAAATGCAAGGAGGTGAAAATCCTTGCTTGAATATCCTTTAATTGATTGAATGGGTATACTTACCAATACAAGAGTAACATAAAGAGTTGAAAATCCTTTATTTTACATTTCATAAAGGGCTGTCTGGTTTAAATCAAACCATTTTTTAAAGGATTCTGTGTTTTTATAGAGGGATTTGCCTCATTCAAGATCATCAATTGCCCAAAATTGACAGCAGCAGCTTTCTCTTCCGGGATGACATGGCACATTGGTGCATTACATACCGTATTTTTCGGATTATAAGACACTTTTTCTCCCAAAAATTTGGGAGGAAAATGAGGGGTGCATCTTATAATCCGAATGTTGCTTACTGGGGATGGTGGAGAGGGATTGCAGGAACAATGCCGCGGTCGCTGTGCTGGAGCTGCGCTGTGCTGGGGCTGCGGGCCGAGGGTGCTCTGCTGTGCTGGGGCTGCGGGAGCTGTGCTGGGGCTGCAGGCTGAGGGCACTTTGCTGTGCTGGGGCTGCGGGAGCTGTGCTGGAGCTGCGGGTGATGCGCTGGAGCTGCGCTGTGCTGGGGCTGCAGGCAAAAGGCTCTGTGCTGTGCTGGGGCTGCAGGCGCCATCCTGAAAATGTCAGCAGTGTGGACTTCAAAATAATGGCACCCAGAGTCAGTGTGTGTGCAGATGGAGCTCTCTGCTCAAGATCTCATCTGTACATGTGCCATCTCTGGGCGCCAGTTTCCTTAAGTCCGCTGCTGAGAGATCAATGGGCCGGAAACAGCGCATGCATAGATGACATCTTGAGCCAAGAGCTGAAGTCCGCACCACCAACATTTTCAGGATGGCGCCCACAGCCCCAGTACAGCACAGCGCCCTTGGCTTGCAGCTCCAGCACATCGCCTGCAGCTCCAGCACAGTGCCCGCAGCCCCAGTACAGCCCCCGCAGCAGCGCCCTATTCCACCACCGCCCCTGCCTCCTGTGACCCCGCTCCACCACCGCTGTCACCCGCTTCCGGGAAGACACCACCGGATTGTAAATGGAACCCCTTTTTTTCCTCCAAATTTGGGGTGCGTCTTAGAAACCGAAAAATCTGTAATTAATGGATTTTCCAGGAAATAAAATTTGTTTTATAAATTGACAGCATTTGTAAAAAAATACTCTTGTTCTTGATTTTCTTGAAAATTTAGAATCTTGAAATATTTTGTCAGCTTCTGTTTTAGTAGAGGACGAAAAGTTCTCTGCTTTGTTTGGTCTTCTTGACACAATAGGAAATAGATTCTATGTTGAGATGTTATTATGTGACTCAACCCTCCAGGGCTCTTTCCCCCTTAACAGGCCTTCTTCTCTGTGGGGAATCAATCCTCCCCACTTTATTCTTGTTCCAATCCATTAGCTGCATTACATAGAAACAAGACCCCTGCAGTCTACCCCTATATCTGGAATACGTGAACTACAAGGTATAGATGAAGAACACTGCGGCCTTGTAACTATGGGATGTAACTAATGGTAGGTGTTACAAGAATAATGTGGGGAAGATTCAACAGTGTCTAGTACTGTGATGTTTCGACACAACAGCTGTTTCCTCCAGGTCAATAATAATGAATGTAAGGAGCTAAATTGAAACTTATATTTTATTAAAAATTGTTGCCCCCTCTAAAATAATTTTGGAACACCCCTTTGATATACAGCATGCAATGCTTTCTTTCCTTTACATTAGTGTTCTATGGAAATTAAACACTTCTTGGTTCAAGACGGTAGCTTTAGCAGTGGCGCACCTATTGATGAGCTCATCCTCAGGGACTATCAAAAACGCACCGCCTCATTAAACTTTGATCTTCAGTCCAGCATTTTATGGTTACGTATTAATGATCCGAACATGTGTTTTTTGTATCTGTTTGGAACAAAGCCATGCAAAATTGATGCATGTAAGCAAATAAAAGCATGTTAAAGGGGTGATTCACCCATATTTTTTATTGTCTAGATCGATATTATATTGAGAAACAATGTTTCTCTCAAATACCTTGTGTTGGCAATAGTGCCTGTGAGAGGCGCTATTGCAGACCGCTGTTCCCCGTCCAGTGACGGACCCGTCAAGTGCTGCACACGTCACATCCGTGCAGCCGGCTGCATTCTGAGCCCATCTGCTCCCCCCTCCCTACTCCCTCTTCCCTCACAGCACAGCGCGTCTCTTGCTTGCAGCGTTCTGCGAGGAGGGAGGAGGCAGGGGGGAGCAGGTGATGCGCTGTGCTAGGAGAGAGGAGGGAGGAGGGAGCAGGAGATGCGCTGTGCTGTGCTAGGAGTGAGGAGAGAGGAGGGAGGCAGGAGCAGGAGATGCGCTGTGCTAGGAGGGAGGAGAGAGGAGGGAGGCGGGAGCAGGAGACGCGCTGTGCTAGGAGGGAGGAGGGAGGCGGGAGCAGGAGACGCGCTGTGCTGTGCTAGGAGGGAGGAGAGAGGAGGGAGGCGGGAGCAGGAGACGCGCTGTGCTGTGCTAGGAGGGAGGCGGGAGCAGGAGACACGCTGTGCTAGGAGGGAGGGGGGAGGAGGGAGCAGATGGGCTGTGACAGCAGTGAAACACCGCTCACAGCTCAGAGTCTGGAAGAATACAGCCGGCTGCACGGATGTGACGTGTGCAGCATTTGACGGGTACGTCACTGGACGGGGAACAGCGGTCTGCAATAGAGCCTCTTACAGGCACTATTGCCAACACAAGGTATTTGAGAGAAACATTGTTTCTCAACATAATATCGAACTAGACAATAAAAAATATGGATGAACCACCCCTTTAATATATTGTCAAATTATGTTATGGTTGGAGAAATTGACCTTATATGTACTATGTGTATTGTGATGAGTAATTTACCATAAAATCACACTTAAAGGAAATATCTCAATTACAGAATGCCTGTTCAAACCAAGTACAAGCGCTTGGGGCACCCTTGGCGTGGCCAAAGATTTCAGTGCATCTTCCTATCTACTTCTTTTTCCTCTCTCTCCACCCTTTTCTGGCTTTATAAAACTGTCGATCAAAGAAGAAGGGGTTGAAGATAGAGGGAAAACAAGAAGATGAGACGGTTTACTTAAATGTTTGGCCACACCAAGGTTGCACCGAGCGCCCGTTAGTGGTTTGAACAGTCATTCTGTGTTTATAGAATCCCTTTAAATAGACATCATACCTCATTTGTCATCTTTGTAACATTGAAATCACAATGGTACTAATGAGCGATAGAATATAGCTGAAAAGAGAATTGGCATGTATTTGTAAAGTATTAACAAGGTGCAAGATTGTAGGTTGACCTGTAATTTATATTTTACAAGGTTTGTGTGCTCTGCAGTTGCCAAATATGAGAGCATAAGTTTCTTTTGCAAATATTTTTTATTTCTGGTTGTTTGCTAAAGTAAATATCTCATTGCCCCAGTGCCTATTCTTCTGGCACCATCTACAAGAACTTCTCCCCTTTTCGTCTCCCTTGTTGGCATCACATTCGGACAGAATGGGCACTGTGCTACTTCTGCAAACACTTCCACTGTTTAGTTAGATTAGTTAAATATGTTCTTTGTTCTCATACCATAGTATAAGTTTTTTTATTGTTCTTATTTGTTTTCTAGCTCAAAAGTGTCTTAGGAACAAGTGACGTTTTTCTTTGAACATGGTTTTCCAGTGGTTTAAAATGTTCTTTATAGAATCCATTAACAGTGCAAAGATGCCAAAAATTTAACCTGGGTACCATCTAGAATTGGTACCTCTCAGAAGTGATTTGTACACCATAAGGTTTCAGATTACTTTTTAGGAAGTTTGAATTAAAATGCGACTTGATAGTTCCAGGGGCAGACATATCATTGATGCAACTTGGTATTGGGGCCCAAGAGGTAAGGGGCACCAATTCTATCCACAAAGCAGGTGAAATTGTGCATTATGATGAACTACTGGACAATGTGTTCTTACACAGAGGCCTTCTTCTGTACCGTCACTGGTTTGGACCATCTAGGTTTTGGAAAGGTTTATGGCTGTAGTCAGTCTATGATTGCAACCATGACCCAAAGTAAGTTTTGTGAGCCTTCAGGACTGAGATAGAGGCCAGGATAAGACGAGCATTTGGAAAATTGTCCAATTTTCATCCATATTATCATCTGTATGTCATCCATATGTCATCCGTGTGTCTCTATTTTACATTCGAATCACATTCATATGGCATCCATATTTACATGTCAACAGTAAACAAAATGTACAAGACAAAATTCAGTCTCTTATGTTAAGAATTTGCAATTTATCCTTAAAAATTGGATGCAATACAGATGATCCATTTCCGATCCAATTTTTTTTGCATACCCATAGACTTGAATGTGTCACATCTGAAAATACAGAAGCATATAGTGCATGATGCAATTTTTTTTCACACAGACACTCGGGCTACATGTAAAAACTCATCTCACCAGCCCTTTTACATTTCATTGGTCAGTGCACTGACTGTGAGCTATCCAACGTTACAACGGTCAGCACATGTACATATAACCCCTTCATCTGAACGAGCCCTAAAGGAGCCGTAGTGATGGAGGCAGCACCTCAACCATCTGACACCAACTTAAAGAAACTGTTGGGTGGCCAAATTGCCATCCGTGTTTATCCAAAAGACTCAATCCACATTGGAGAATCTGCTGTGTATAAGTAAACTCACAATTCTACTTGTGCAATTTTTAGCCATGCCTTTTTAAGCCAATAGATACTAATTGAATATTGCATTTCCATTACTAGAAGACAAGTCATGGTATTTCATTAGCACAATATTACACATCTCAAGTCAGTATAAATGTTTGGTTTTTTTTGTCAAAGTGTTAAAAAAATTAACTATATTTTATTCTATCAATCTTGACAAGCTGCTGCATCCTAGGAAGCAATTTTATCAATTTGGGTGAAACATAAACATAAATACCATGCATTAGGGTACGTACCCACTATCACTTTTCACAGCATTTTGGACACAACATGCTTTAGCTACATCCAAAATGCTGCGTTGTATAGTACAAGCACAGTGGATGGGATTTCTAGAAATCCTGTGCCCACTTTGCTTGTTTTTTCTGCAGCAGACACTGACCTGTGATGCGGCTTCCCGAGCTGCAGCATGTCAATTGTTTGCTGTGGATTCGCAAGCGTCCTCCACAGGGAGAACAGAGTAGAGAGACCACCACTGCCCAAAACCAGATCGTGGGCTGGAGAGGCTGCGGTCTCCTGCATTCTACTGCGGAGGAGACTCGTGGCCCCGCAGGTCAAGACTCGCCACATCCAGGACACAGCAGGTCATGATCGTGGGCACGTATTCTAAAGGGGGCTTTACACGCAACGACATTGCTAACGAGATGTCGTTGGGGTCACGGAATTCGTGACGCACATCCGGCCTCGTTAGTGACGTCGTTGCGTGTGACACGTACGAGCGACCGCTAACGATGCAAAATACTCACCAAATCGTTGATTGTTGACACATCATCCATTTCCCAAATGTCGTTGCTGATTTTGGACGCAGGTTGTTCGTCGTTTCTGAGGCAACACACATCGCTACGTGTGACACACAGGAACGACGAACAACACCGTAACTGCGTCCTCCGACAGCGAGGTGGGCATGACTTTCATGCAGCTGCTCTCCGCCCCTCTGCTTCTATTGGACGCCTGCCGTGTGACATTGCTGTGACGCCGCACGAACCGCCCCCTTAGAAAAGAGGCTGTTCGCCGGCCACAGCGACGTCGCTAGCAAGGTAAGTATGTGTGACGTGTACTAGTGATTTTGTCCGCCACGGGCAGCGATTTGCCCGTGACGCACAAATGACGGGAGCGGGGGTTTTCACAAGCAACATCGCTAGCGATGTCGCTGCTCGTAAAGCAGCCTTAAGCTTCATTTAGTGTTTTGTATGTACATTTCTAATTACCACATTTTTTAGGGTAAGGTTAAATATTGTCGCTATATCAAAGCCATGGTGAAACCTTGACACAGCTGAAAATCATAGTGGCTTCTTGCAGGGTAATGCATTTTGTGGATGAAAGAGCTGTTCTTCAAAATCGAGCAATTGTTCAAAAATTAATTTAAAAAAAACAAACATTTTTAGCCCTGATGTGGCAGCATACTATGTCAAGCTTGAAACGTCATGGTAATTATAGGAAATTGAAGTGTTTGACGTAAATTTGCGGTCACCTTCTGGCTGGAACTTGTACCATTTAAAGTATTTTATAAGGTGAATACAATAAAAAGGAAATATCATTTGGTTTTAGTTTGGCTTATTTTTTACGTTGCTGTAAAAAATGGTAGATTGTAGATTTGCATCTATTTTGTAAGTTTGCAGAGAAAAAATATTGCTCTGATATGTACCATTTGTAAAATGAACAGGAAACAGGGAGTTAACTTGTTAATGTTCAGCTTCCTGTCACAATTATGATGCTAAAGACTTCCATGCACAGTAAATTAAAGTTACTCGTAGCCACCGAATTCCATTGGACTGATTGACCCTATAATGTTTCTGGTGGATCGGATGATCTCGGGCAAGTGAAGGATTGGGAAGTTTGACTAAAAGAGTCCAATTCTTTGATTTCTTTGGAAATAACACCTGCCCGATGTGTCTGACAGCATCATATTGAAAACTCTAGAACGCTAACATGTATGAGCACCGTAAAGCCTATAGTGGGTCATAACCTCTGAGCAACAGGTATTATAATATAGATACTGACTCTTTCTCAGCCCCAAGATTCATTCACACTTTAGTGATTTTTCTCGTCTGCAATGAACGGTTGGAGATTCTTCAGTGTTTTTGATCACAGTGTCATCAGAGTTTGGCCAGTGTCAGTTTTTACCATCAGTATTTGGTCAGAGTTTCATCAAATATTCTCAGATAAAAAAGAAAACTAAAGTTGGTTTCTCAATCTTCTCCTATAACACAGTCCATGAAAAACAGACTGCATATAGAGGGCATTTGAGTATTTCCCAATTTTTGTCATTAACCCTAAAGGAGGCTTTACACGCAACGACATATCTAACGATATGTCATCAGGGTCACGGAATTCGTGACGCACATCCGGCATCGTTAGCGACGTCATTGCGTGTAACAGCTCCGAGCAAGTGTTAACGATCAAACATACTCACCTAATCGTTGATCGTTGACACGTCGTTCATTTTCAAAATCTCGTTGGTCGTTGTGGACTCAGGTTGTTCGTCGTTCCTGAGGCAGCACACATCGCTACATGTGACACCTCGGGAACGACGAACTACAGCTTATCTGCGTCCTTCGGCAACGAGGTGGGCATGTCATTAATGCGGCTTTTCACCGCCCCTCCGCTTCTATTGGTCAGCCGCTGTGTGACGTCGCTGTGATGGCGCACAAACCTCCCCCTTAACGAAGAAGTTATTCACCGCCCACAGCGACGTCGCTAGCGAGGTAAGTACATGTGACGGGTGTTAGCGATATTGTGCACCACGGGCATCAATTTGCCCGTGACGCACAAACGACGGGGGCGGGTGCTTTCACGAGCAACATCGTTAGCGATGTCGCTGCGTGTAAAGCAGCCTTTAGGGTCCTTTCACACTGCATTATAGCCTGCGTTCACTGGTCCCTTCGCAGCTTCCGTCTGAACCCTCCTGCAAAACAGGTTAAGGATGCATGTGTTGACGGGGCCATTGGCTATAATGGTGCTGACAGAGTCACCGTGTGCTCTGTCTTGCACCATTTTCGGGCGTATGCGCTTTCTGCAGGTGGACACCCAGACGTAGTAGACTGCTCTAAAAAGCACATACAGCCAAAAATGGTGCAAGACAGAGCACACGGTGACTCCATCTGCACCATTATAGCTAATGGCCCCGTCATCACATGCGTCCGAAACCCGTTTTGTAGGGGGGGTCCGGACGAAAGCTCCGACGGGACCAGTGAACGTAGGTAATAACACAGTGTATAGCAGCTTTAGACTTGCATTGGCCAGTTTGATCCAACATTCGGATTAATATCAGACAAGTTTATGGGCTTTTATTCAGACCACACTGTCTGTGAAAAACATGGATAGCATTCGTACAAGAAAAACAGACAACTCCACAAGCCATTACATTACCAAGGATGTAGATCCTAACCCCCCTGCCTTGCCATAAACCACCAAGATTGCAGACATTAAACACTTCACTGCCCTAGACCACCAGGAATCTTACCACAAAACCCTCTGCTACCATAGACCATCAGGGAAGTTGACATTGACGCTTTCAGTGCCTTAGCCCACCAGTGTTGCTGACTGACACTATAATCTATTGATCTAGATGCTGTATTGATTTGGGGCCAATATTTATGTTTCCAGACACTCTCGTCTGCGCTCACATAAAGTGTTTTTAGTGTTATCTGGATATTTGTAGGCATTGGATAAAGCATTATATAACATGATTTGTATGCCTGCCTAGTAACACTGGTATCAAGGACACAGTTTACACATTTTGTACTTGCAAAACCTGGATGATGTGTAAGAAGAGACATTGGGGTGATGGTAAATATTGTTTTTCCTTTTTTATAACTAATCATCACTAGTCCCCTGTAGCAGACAGTGAGTCTATGTAATGAATAGCATATTTCGGTGGTGTTTGCTGATTCAAAGCATGTCGTCCGCCGGTGATTAGTGCGGCACCCTGTAGTACGGTGATTACTGGAGCAATGATAACCTGTAACGTTAGCTGCTGTATGCACCTAGCTAACCTGTCATCATGAGGACAGGTGGTTCCCTGCTCACTATCAGCCATTGTCTATCTGTTACGACTATGTACATCCTAATACAAATTGTATGGAACTCAGGAATTATTCATTGTCAGCGCAGCACAGGTTGCCATGACAGTCTGCGCTATAAAGAGAAATAACAAAGACCGAGACAGTGCGAGGTTAAAATAAGGTTACGTGGGCCGGCCGATACTGCTGTGTCACCTTACCGTCTGAACTGCTTCTCTGCTGATCGCTGTAAGCAGGGCCGGCTCCAGGTTCTCGTGGGCCCCGGGTGAAAGCGTCTCAGTGGCCCCCTTTATCACATACCACGATTCATGATGCACAGATACGGCAGAGAAATAAAAGTAGAGTACAATGCCATGGTTCTCACTGCTTACATTACATGAGTGATATCTACTGTAAATCCTACAATACCATACAGCAGAGGAGCTTTATACAAGTAATAATAATAATCTTTATTTCTATAGCGCCAACATATTCCGCAGCGCCTTACAATTCTGGAGGATCATATACAAACAAGTATCAGTTATAGAAAATACAATATTTAGAGGGAAAAAAGACAACCCTGCTCGTGAGAGCTTACAATCTACAATGAGATGGGGGGGAGGGGCAAAGTACAAATGCTCATTTACAATGACAATCCAGTCATCTCAAGGAAATGGCGAAAGATAATGCCTTCCTGGACCAAATTGGCCTGAACCTTGAGATGCCTTTCGGTGGCATGGAGTTTGACATGGGGATATGTTGTGAGAAGTTGTAGAGGGACTTTGTGAATTGGTTCTGATTAGGGAGTGTGATAGGCCATCCTAAAAAGATGCTTTTTTATTGTGCGTCTGAAGCTGAGTAAGTTGTGATTCGTCCTAACTTCTTGGGATAGAGCGTTCCAGATGATTAGTGCAGCTCGGAAGAAGCCTTGGATCCGGGAGTGGGAGGTTCGAATTAGTAAGGATGTTAGTCAAAGGTCATTTGCAGAGTGTAGAGAATGGGTGGGGTGATAGACAGAGAGGAGGGTGGAGATATAGGGGGGTTCCGCACTGTGGAGAGCTTTGTGGGTGAGAACAAGCAGTTTGAATTGGATACTGTAATATATGGGCAGCCAGTGCAATGACTGGCACAGAGCAGACGCATCTGAGTAGTGGTTAGCCAGATAGGTGACCCTGGCTGCTGCATTAAGGATGGACTGTAGAGGAGAGAGTCTAGTTAGGGGGAGACCAATTAATAAGTCAACCCTAATTGTGCTAATTCTTCTGACCTATCCACTGCATCTATTCCAGTCAGCATTTTATTTTTAGCTGAACTCCCTGCAAAAAAACAATTGGACATTATACAGGGGAAATGTAGGATAATGTGCAAAACGTGCATCCAGCTATTCAGCCTGATTGTATTTGGCCCGTTCTGAATTATATACAGTGGGTACGGAAAGTATTCAGACCCCTTTACTTTTTTCACTCTTTGTTTCATTGCAGCCATTTGGTAAATTCAAAAAAGTTCATTTTTTTCTCATTAATGTACACTCTGCACCCCATCTTGAGAGAAAAAAACAGAAATGTAGTAATTTCTGCAAATGTATTAAACAAGAAAAACTGAAATATCACAGTCATAAGTATTCAGACCTTTGCTCAGTATTGAGTAGAAGCACCCTTTTGAGCTAGTACAGCCATGAGTCTTCTTGGGAATGATGAAACAAGTTTTTCACACCTGGATTTGGGGATCTTCTGCCATTCTTCCTTGCAGATCTTCTCCAGTTCCATCAGGTTGGATAGTGAACCTTGGTTGACAGCCATTTTCAGGTCTCTCCAGAGATGCTCAATTGGGTTTAGGTCAGGGCTCTCTCTGGGCTAGGCAAAAATGGTCACAGAGTTGTTCTGAAGCCACTCCTTTGTTATTTTAGCTGTGTGCTTAGGGTCATTGTCTTGTTGGAAGGTGAACCTTCAGCCAAATCTGAAGTCCAGAGCCCTCTGGAAGAGGGTTTCTTCCCGGATATCTCTTTACTTGGCCGCATTCATCATTCCTTCAAGTGCAATCAGTCATCTTGTTCCTGCAGCTGAAAAACACCCCCATAGCATGATGCTGCCACCACCATGTTTCACTGTTGGTATTGTATTGGGCAGGTGATGAGCCTGGTTTTCTCCACACATAGAACTTTTGGTGATAATTCTAAGCGCTATCTTTGTCTCATCAGACCAGAGAACCTTATTTCTCATAGTCTCGGAGTCCTTCATATGTTTTTTTTTGCAAACTTTAAGTGCACTTTCATATCTCTTGCACTTAGGAGAGGTTTCCGTCAGACCACTCTGCCATAAAGGCCCAACTAGTGGAGGGCCGCAGTGATAGTTGACTTTGTGGAACTTTCTCCCATCTCCCTACTGCATCACTTGAGCTCAGCCACAGTGATCTTGGGGTTCCTCTTTACTTATCTCACCAAGGCTCTTTGCCCATGATTTGTCAGTTTCGCTGTATGGCCATGTCTAAGAAGAGTTCTGGTGGTCCCAAACTTCTTCCATTTAAGGATTATGGAGGCCACCATGCTCTTAGGAACTTTGAGTACTACAGAAATTCTTTTGTAACCTTGGCCAGATGTGTGCCTTACCACAATTCTGTCTCTGAGCTCCTTGGGCAGTTTCTTTGACCACTGAAGCACCGTGCCACCTCAGGATTCTCATTTGGTCTGACATGCACTGTGAGCTGTGAGGTCTTATATAGACAGGTATGTGCCTTTCCAAATCAAGTCCTGTCAGTTTAACTAAACACAGCTGGACTCCAATGAAGGAGTAGAACCATCTCAAGGAGGATCACATTAAAATGGACAGCATGTAACTTAAATGAGTGTCTGAGCAAAGGTAAATACTTATGACCATGTGATATTTCAGTTTTTCTTGTTTAATAAATTTGCAAAAATTTCTACATTTCTGGGGGTTTTTCTGTCAAGATGGGGTGCAGAGTGTACATTAATGAGAAAAAAATGAACTTTTTTAATTTACCAAATGTCTGCAACGAAACAGAGTGAAAAATGAAAAGGGGTCTGAATACTTTCCGTACCCACTGTACAGTTGAAGCAAGGATGGAAGCGTGAACCCATCTGCTTCCTCTCCTATCACTCTGCCTCTGACATCTCAGCACAGTGGGTGCGATAACATCATTATTTCACGCCCGCTATGCCGAGCAGTGAAGAGCCTCAGAGTGCACACTGCCGACTGCCAAGATCGGAGTATTGTGGGACAAAGGATAGGGGTATTTTTTTTTTTTTCAATGTGGGGCTCATAATAAAACATGGAGGACTTTGTGGTGTCCATAATTTATATGGAGGACTGTGTGGGCCCATAATACTATATGGAGGACTTTGTGTGGCCCATTATTCTGTATGGATGACTATGTGGAGCCAATAATACTATATGGAGGACTATGTGGGAGCCATTATTCTGTATGGATGACTATGTGGGGCCCATTATTCTATATGGAGGACTATGTGGGCCACATTATTCTGTATGGTGACTATGTGGAACCCATAATACTATATGGAGAACTATGTGAAGCCCATTATTCTGTATGGAGGTGTGACGCCCTGGCGCCGCCAGGTGGTCACACACAGAATAGGCCCCCGCACAACACCTTCCCTCACAGAGTTACACCATGCCGACAAAACCTTAGTCACCCCCCCCAGGGTAGGAAAGGCACACCAGTGGGCGGGACCAGACAGAAGGAAACGCCTACCTAGGGGTCTAGAGAATCCGGGGCGGGAAAAAGAGCAGTTGAAGTTAGTTGTTCAAGTTCAGAGGAGTGAGGAGTAGGAGTGTGAGAGGAGTGGAAAGTTGAAGTGGAAGTTCAAGTGAAGCCAGAGAGGAAAGGTGTCGGGGTTGGAGCCCCGGCGTGCTGGCTAGGTGGCAGACGGTGGTCAGAGTCTGACAGGAGATGGGAAAACAGCTGCCGGAGATCCGAGGTGGACCGGGACAGGGTAGGAGCCCGCTGGTACCGACACCGGAGAACCGACCCGGAAACCGTGCACAGAGGGGGTACCTGGACCCTGAAGCAAGGACCGGAACAAATGGTTTTGCTAATTAACCAGTTGAGGTCAGGATTATAGTTTCTGACCCACCCAAAGTCCCGAAAGAAGACCGGCAGCCCACCACGGGGGATAGGGCATCCGCCAAAGGCCCCTTTAGATCCCAAGTGTCAGCGTCTGCGGGCAAGGCTCCCACCCATAGTTCTGGGAGCGGACTCCCGTGTTCCACACCGAGAAGTCCAAAGAGAACTAAAACTAGTGCAGAGGAAAGTGACACAGACCATCATTCTGGTGAGGGACCAGATTACACCCGGGTGCGGCGGCCGGCCACTGGCAATTTGGTTTACAATAGGACTCTGTGTTTATTGACTCACCACATCAGTGCAACTTCATCCAGCACCACGATAACCGAACTGTGAGTTACCGTTCCCTTCATTACCACACAAAAACCCTGGGCCCCGGGACTACACCTCCCCTACCCATGGATGGGATACTATCTCGCTGCCCCACACCATCGGTCCTGGGTACTGTCTCCAGAGGCAGTGGCGGTGCCACCATCTCATCTCCGCGACCCACGGGTGGCATCACAGACAATCCCCTGTAAATACCTCCCTTTTCACTTGTGGGCGACGGACAGCTGTACGAGTCCCGGATCTGGCTGCCACTCGAGCCACAGCCATTGCATGGATCCGAGTGCCTCGAGCGGCCCTCCGGTTGTGATCTGTCCGCCGCCCGCAACAGAGGGCTATGTGGGGCCCACGAATATGTAGGGTCAACAACTTTTTCCAAGTTTTTAATTTTAGCCCTCCATGTATTTGAGTTTAACTCCAGACAAAACAATTTGCTAATTTATGAGTTTATTCATCATGTTTTTGTTGTGTCATAGAGACAATCCCTGTCTGTAGACCTTGCTAGGTTTTATGGATGTCGCAGAAGGGTCTTGCAATGTGTGTTTTACAATATTGAGTGGATGTATTGAGCAGCTTCAGGAGCTGAGCCTGCACAGGGCAGGGGTTGACTGTGTTTTTCTCCAAAATGGTAGTAATAAAAACTATATTTAGGCATATACAAAAATCCCTCACCCTGCACCATCAACATAAAAATAAAAATAATACAGGTCTCTGAGAATGGTTTCACTGTAATCGTTCTGATCTGGAGAATTATGATGCTAGGGCATTTTTACTACACAAGTAAGGGTGTAAAAATGAAACCCAAAAAATGACGATGGAATTGCGTTTTCTTTTCTTACCATTACACCCCACTTTTTTTTTTCGTTCTTTGAATATACTCAATGTGAGCGCTTGAAGATAACCCCTATACATATACTCTGTAGGACTTATGGACGTCATAGAAGGGTCTCGTAAAAACATTGAGAATAGCTACACAAATCTTTGGAATGATTGCTTGCGACGTTGCCCATAGCAACTCATCAGATTCCCATTCAGTTGCCATGTACATTAGACAATATGATCGGTTGCTATTGGAAACTTTCTTCTGCAATCGATTTTTCATAGAAACAACACAATCTTTTCCTGTTATGTTTCTTAATGTCAAAATGGGGATATTTTAAAGAGTTTGTTTTTTTCTCTGGTCAGCAAATGATATGAAGCCTGTTTCCCTCTGTATCTAAGACGAGAGCCAGTAACACACTGCTCATTTCCCTACTGAATGCCAAAACAAACTGAAAACAAAGTATATTGAAACTCTGACAACATTACAGAATCACAATGGTATCTGCAGGCCGCTCCAGCACAATAAACCCCCGGCCAATGCTCGTTGTTATGAAGCGAATTGCTCTCACATGTGTCCGCTCTATCACCCATATACTGAATATTAAGTATTGTGAAGGGGGGCGCTGCCTTACTTTTCTATGTTGAACATGGACTAAATAAACAAGTGCCTATTTTTAGTTATAGAACGTAATCATGCCCAGAACAATCACATTTCCCGCAGGATATGCCTTCTTCCTCGAAGCCAAACTGCCTCAAAGTGAATTCGGTGATCAATTTTTTAGATATATATTTATATTACTCAAAGCTCATCTTTTCCATTACAGCCCCCCGAATCCATTCCCTAGATGTTTGACTGCTTGTATTCACAAGTAGGATCAAATTAGATTAGTGTACAGTTTTTTGAGTTCGGGTATATAATATTAGGCAGAAAGCGCCTCTAGTGGTTGTAAGCAGAAATGATGCTTAAATTTGTCAATAAAGTGAGCTTGCAGCTCAGTATCAGGAAATAAAAGCTCAGACTACTGTAGAAATGTGTTAATAGAGGGGATTTGGAGATCTATGTAAGGCCGGAGTCACACTTGCGAGTGTCTCGCGTGTATCTTGCGCAAGTCTCACATCGCATCACACAGCACATGTACAGTGCTGGCCAAAAGTATTGGCACCCCTGCAATTCTGTCAGATAATACTCAGTTTCTTCTTGAAAATGATTGCAATCACAAATTCTTTGGTATTATTATCTTCATTTATTTTGCTTGCAATGAAAAAACACAAAAGAGAGTGAAACAAAAATCAAATCATTGATCATTTCACACAAAACTCCAAAAATGGGCCAGACAAAAGTATTGGCACCCTTAGCCTAATACTTGGTTGCACAACCTTTAGCCAAAATAACTGTGAACAACCGCTTCCGGTAACCATCAATGAGTTTCTTACAATGCTCTGCTTGAATTTTAGACCATTCTTCTTTGGCAAACTGCTCCAGGTCCCTGAGATTTGAAGGGTGCCTTCTCCAAACTGCAATTTTGAGATCTCTCCACAGGTGTTCTATGGGATTCAGGTCTGGACTCATTGCTGGCCACTTTAGTAGTCTCCAGTGCTTTCTATCAAACCATTTTCTAGTGCTTTTTGAAGTGTGTTTTGGGTCATTGTCCTGTTGGAAGACCCATGACCTCTGAGGAAGACCCAGCTTTCTCACACTGGGCCCTACATTATGCTGCAAAATTTGTTGGTAGTCTTCAGACTTCATAATGCATGCATACAGTCAAGCAGTCCAGTGCCAGAGGCAGCAAATCAACCCCAAAACATCAGGAAACCTCCGCCATGTTTGACTGTAGGGACCGTGTTCTTTTCTTTGAATGCCTCTTTTTTTCCCTTTAAACTCTATGTTGATGGCTTTTTCCAAAAAGCTCTACTTTTGTCTCATCTGACCAGAGAACATTCTTCCAAAATGTTTTAGGCTTTCTCAGGTAAGTTTTGGCAAACTCCAGCTTGGCTTTTTTATGTCTCGGGGTAAGAAGTGGGGTCTTCCTGGGTATCCTACCATACAGTCCCTTTTCATTCAAACGCCGATGGGTAGTACGGGTTGACACTGTTGTACCCTCGGACTGCAGGGCAGCTTGAACTTGTTTGGATGTTAGTCGAAGTTCTTTATCCACCATCTGCACAATCTTGCATTGAAATCTCTCGTCAATTTTTCTTTTCCTTCCACAGCTAGGGAGGTTAGCCACAGTGCCATGGGCTTTAAACTTCTTGATGACACTGCGCACCGTAGACACAGGAACCTTCAGGTCTTTGGAGATGGACTTGTAGCCTTGAGATTGCTCATGCTTCCTCACAATTTGGATTCTCAAGTCCTCAGACAGTTCTTTGGTCTTCTTTCTTTTCTCCATGCTCAATGGGGTACACACAAGGACACAGGACAGAGGTTGAGTCAACTTTAATCCATGTGCAAGTGTGATTTAGTTATTGCCAACACCTGTTAGGTGCCACAGGTAAGTTACAGGTGCTGTTAATTACACAAATTAGAGAAGCATCACATGATTTTTCAAACAGTGCCAATACTTTTCTCCACCCCCTTTTTATGTTTGGTGTGGAATTATATCCAATTTGACTTTATGACAATTTTTTTTTTCTTCATTGAAGACAAATTAAATGAAGATAATAATACCAAAGAATTTGTTATTGCGATCATTTTCAAGAAGAAACTGAGTATTATTTGACAGAATTGCAGGGGTGCCAATACTTTTGGCCAGCACTGTATCTCTATGCAGCTGAGATGCTCCTGTCCGGAGAGTGTGCGGCCATGCTGGGTGATGCCATGCGAGACTCGCGCGAGTTACACACGAGGCACTGGCCTAAGGAAAAAAGCTCCTTGATGCTGAGAGCAGAGCGCTAACAAATCCCATCTGAATTGAGCCATGTTCTCTATAGGACTGCTGGAGATAGCAAAGTGATGGACTCAAACAGTCCCATAGATAATGAATGAATCTGAGCTCTTTCTAGAACCATTCATCTTGGTATAAGAAACCTAAAAACTCAGGCTTGTGTGAAGTTAAACTTTATTCAGACATCAATGAACCATGTATTTGTTCCATCTGGTTAATACATCTCTGTGTAGCTGGTCACTGAATGGTCCCCAAAAAAGGGAAAAGGAGAGATCTGTTTTTGATCCAGATCTTTGATCAAATCTATGGGAAACCTCACTGACACCATATAGTCTCATTTGTGTGCTGCCCGTGATGAATATTGTAATGGATAGGAGAAGTTTTGTAAATTATCTATATATTTTTCATGCAATGAAAACTGGAATAAAAACCACTGCTGAAAATTGCTCTATTTTTTGGAATTGGAGAAACGTCTCAATGAGTCATGTTATTCAAATGTATATTGTCAGAATAGGCCACACCAGCGTATTTTTGGTCTGTGTTTTGGACATCAAACTAACAGCACAGTGCTCTTCAGTGCTAGTGAAAAAAAATCGCAGTATGTATAAACTTTTTCCATTTGTTAGATTAGACTTGTCTATTTAAATCAATCGGAGCACAGAAAATAAATCATCGCATTGCCATTCTTAACAGAGGAAACTGTATTTGGTCCTGTAATTACTAGGCTATGTGCGCACGTTGCATAATTTCATGCGTTTACGCTGCGTATTGCACTGGAACGTAAACACATGCGTCCTGCGTCCCCAGCACAATATTTAAATATCGTGCATAATCCATCCGCACGTTGCGGTTGAGAGCGCAGAGATTTGCATGCTGAAATTTTGATCCAAATCGCTGTGCTCCTGCTCTGTCTATGGGAGAGGCAGCGTCCCGAGCGCATGAAATCGGCATCTATTCTGCAGACCACTGCATCCATTACGCAGTGTTTCTGCAGAGATTTGAAGCACACATGCACTGCCAAATCGCTGCAGATTTTTCAGCATGGACACTACGCAACGTGCGCACATAGCCTTAAAGGGGTTGTCCAGGATTTTCACAGATGTTTGTAGTCCCACTATGTAACTTCAGACTCATGAATTCTCACACTGTGCATACTGTGAGGAGTCTCAGGTGCCAAGCAGTCAAGTCAAGTGACCACAAGAATTTGATATGCATACTTCTGGGTCACATTCCAATTAGACATGCACAACTTTGCTTAATACAAGTGAACTGAGCAAGACTGCACACATCTAGTTGGAATGTGGCCAGGAGTATGTATATCAAGTACTTGTGGTCACATAATCTCTTAGGGGTACTTTGCACGCTGCGGCATCGCTAGCATCGGCTAGCGATGCCGAGCGCGATAGTACCCACCCCCGTCGCACATGCGATATCTTGTGATAGCTGTCGTAGCGAACATTATCGCTACGGCAGCTTCACACACACTTACCTGCCCTGCGACGTCACTCTGGCTCTCACAGCGACGTCAAACGGCAGACGGCCAATAGAAGCGGAGGGGCGGAGATGAGCGGGACGTAAACCTCCGCTCCGCTCACCTCCTTCCTTCTGCATAGCCGGTGGAGGCAGGTAAGGAGATGTTCCTCGCTCCTGCGGCTTCACACACAGCGATGTGTGCTGCCGCAGGAACAAGGAACAACATCATATCTCCTATTGGTGCGACATTATGAAAATGACCGACGCTACACAGATCACCGATTTACGACGCTTTTGCGATCGTTTATCGGCACATCTAGGCTTTACATGTTGCAACATCGTTACCGGCGCCGGATGTGCGTCACTTTCGATTTGACCCCAACGATATCACAGTAGCGATGTCGCAGCGTGCAAAGTACCCCTTAGTCTTGCCACAGGCACCAGAGAATCCTCACAGTGTGTGCTGTACACAATGTGAGGCGTCACAAGTCTGCAGTCTGAGGTCAGGATGTCATGATTAACCTCAACAACCCCATTTACTAATTACAGATGTAAACAACTGATGTCATACGGAGTGCATACTGGCCACCATACAAATGAAAATGGTTCCTTTTCTGGATGAATATCAGATGATTTTTTTTTTAAACACTTGTGTGAACCTGTCCTGTGGGTACCTAGAAATAAGTGATATGGCCAGATATGGGCAGACTCTTCAAACTAGAAAGCACTGTCCATATGGCTGCAGAACTTAAAAGAAGAGAATCAGGAAGCTACTACTTTCAAATTTTTCCTGATTTACAAAATGATGGTTTTGTATGGTTCAAAGTCGGTCTTTCACCCATTGGTCGTGGCAGGCTATTACTTATTAGCCAATAAGCTACGTATTTTTTTTTACCGCTATTCCTGCAACGCGAACCCAGTACTCCTCACTAGCCTTCTATTTACCTTGTGGTTGCCACAATACAAAACATCTTGCAAATGCCATCAGTGGTAGACTGCTACTACCCAAAGACATAGAAAGTGTCTAAGTAGTGTCACTTACCTCCGTATAATCATCAAGATCTGAAGTTTAAATATTAGCCATGTCATTAGAACATTTTTACGACATTATTATTCTCAGAATATGTCCTTTTAATCATGCAAAAATACAAATGAAGTAAATATCAAATTTAACCTGCAAATCTGTCAGTAGAACACATGCTGCTAGAAAACAGCCAATGGTCGAAATGCTGGACCTTGAATTCTTAGGCTATGTGCGCACGCTGCGGATTTACCGTGGATTTCATTGCGGGTTTGCCATGGATTTGCTGCAGAAAATGTTTCTAACATTCCTGCAGTCATTCCCCAGCAAAACCTATGGGTATAAACCACAATCCGGACCTTCTGAAAGAATCCCGTACCTGCAGTAAAAAAAACGCACCAAACCGCACCACAACCGCACCAAACCACGGCAAAACCAATTTTGCCTCGGAAAACCTGCGGATTTATCTGATATTCCTAATCTAGATAAATCCGCAGGTTTTAGCAAGTACAGACACTCCCCATGTTATCCTATGGGACATGGGGAGTTCTGTGTCCATGCTGCGGTATGTGCGGCTGCGGAACATGGTGCGGATGTCCCGCAGCCGCAAGTAACTGCATGTCAATTATTCCTGCGGAAATATCTGCGGAGTACCCGGCACTCCAGTATGGAGATAGAGGCTGGGACTTCCGCAGGTAAGTCACACGAATGTCCGCAGGTTTACCGCAGACATTTCACTGAAATCCTGCAATGGATAGCTTTGGATTCCAGGGAGCTGCTGTGGACATACCTGCGAATATATCCGCAGGTCCAATCTCCCGAGGGCACATAGCCTTAGGCTATGTGCGAACTCTGCGGATTTATCACGGATTTTACTGCGGATTTGCTGCAGAAAATGTGTCTAACATTTCTGCAGACATTCCCCAGCAAAACCTATGGGTACAAAAAAATGCTGTGCGCAGACTGCGTTTTTTATACCTGCGGATTTACCCATAGATTTTCCGCTGTGGAATTAATAAGCATATCACTTCTTTTACGCAGGTACTTGCGGTTTTTGCCATAGATAATGGTAAAAAAAAGCAGACACCAACCTGCGGAAAAACCGCGTCAAAAACGTGTCAAATCGCGGCAAAAACGCGGGTGCAGTTTTACCTCGGTTTTTGCCGCAGGTGCGGTATTTTGCCAGAGGGTGCGGATTTTTCTTAAGAAAAGTCCATTTTCTAGTGCGCACATGGCCTAATTGATGGAATCACTGAGGACAATTTCTCTTAAGGCTCATACATAGTTCGCTGTTCTGCGCCCTCACAGTTGTGCTTAGCACAAGGCGATCTGTAGTTATTCAGTTTGTTTACTAATAGATCACTTGCAAGATTTCGCATATCCTGCGACAGTAAGCACAGGGGTGATGAAAGTGTTTGCTTCTTATTGAGCACTTGATGAACTAAACGATAATGAATGGAATTAAGTATTTCGCGCAGTTATGACTTGCTGTGCTTATTTGTTTTTTCTTTTCAGGACTTTTTTCACCTTTAAGTGTAAAGAAATCGTTACCTTAAAAAAGTTATACCTAGTACATGCTGCCTATTGTAAAAACCAAAAAACTGTAAACACACAAATGCTACAGAAAGATTGTAGTGCAAAAATACTACGGGGCAAATTTATCAATAATGTGACTCTAAGGGGTACTTTGCATGTTGCAACATCGCTAGTATCAGCTAGCGATATCCAGCGCGATAGTACTCGCCCCCGTCGCACATGCGATATGTGGTGATCGCTGCCGTAGCGAACATTATCGCTACGGCAGCTTCACATGCACATACTTGGTCGGCGACGTCGCTGTGACTGCCAAACAAACCCTCCTTCAAGGGGGAGGTGCGTTCGGCGTCACAGCGACGTCACCGCGACGTCACTAATCAGCCGGCCAATAGAAACGGAGGGGCGGAGATGAGCGGGACATAACATCCCACCCACCTACTCCCTTCCACATAGCCGTCAGGATGCAGTTAAGGAGATGTTTGTCGCTCCTGCGGGTTTACAAACAGCGATGTGTGGAGCTGCAGGAATGACAAACAATATGAAAATGTCCGACCCTCCACAGATCACCGATTTTCGAAGCTTTTGCAATCGTTTATCGGCGCATCTAGGATTTACACGTTGCGATGTCTTTACCGGCACCGGATGTGCGGCACTAACGACGTGACCCCGACGATATTTCGGAAGCGATGTCGCAACGTGTAAAGCCCCCCCTAAGACCTTGTTCAAACTTGTTGCTTAAATGCTGCATTTTTGTGTGATGCTTTTTATCTGCATATTTTCTGCGGAAAAGAAGTGACATGCACATTAATTCTGCAGCGGAAATTCCGCGGGTTTAAAACAAAACGCAGTGTGCGCACAGCATTTTTTTTATACCCATAGGTTTTGCTGAGGAATGACTGCAGAAATGTTCAAAACATTTTCTGCAGCAAATCTGCAGCAAATCCGCAGTAAATCCGCAGTAAATCTGCAGCGTGATCACATAGCCTTATAATATAGAAAAGATTTGATTCTGCACTTGAAAAAGCAACTTCATTTTTCCGTGGATTTTTTTTCATTACTTTTTTGTGTTTTTTTTGTCAGAAAATGCATCAAAATGCACAGTTCAGCAGTGCCATTATATATTCAGCAACAATTTTGGTGCAGGGTGTCGCACTCTATGCCATGCCCCATTTTTACAAAGCTGTGTTTATTTTATGCCCCTACTCAAACAATATGAAAAGGGCCCCCAAAAATGATGTAATTTAACCCAATTTTTACTTTACTTACTTCATCCCCAGGCCATGAAGAAGGATCATAACTGATCTGAAACGCGTAGGAACTCTACATTCTGTGTCTGGCTCATATTTTTTGTGGATTATCCAATAAAGCCATCTATTATATTATTTGGATCATGGGAGGTGGATGTTCCTTTGTTTTCCACTTCATCTCCAGAACTCAATATTTGGCTGGATTCACACGATGCTATGGCGTCTGATAAGAGTGCATCAGATGCGATATTCTAATGACCCACGGCTAACGCTGTGCTGCCAGTGTGAACCGAGTGTCGTTATACTGTGATCCGATCCTGTGATCGGATCACAGCTGCGGAGGAGAGGGAGGGATTAATCTCCTCATCTCCTCAATTGTCAGCTGATGCGATTATCGCACTGCACTCAAATGTCATCCGAGTGCATTCCGATGTTTCACTCACACCCATAGACTTGTATGGGTGTGGTTAACACGGCTCTCATTGACAATTGACAATCGCAGCATGCTGCGACTTTTCTCTCATGCAGAACCTGGATGACAAAAGCTGACCATCTGCTCTCCCTCACTGAATAACATTGGTCCGAGTGGAATGTGAGATTTTCTCGTATGGCACTCCTCTGATTCATACGCTCGTGTGAGCGTACCCTTTATCAAATATTGCACCTTAATGATACATTTGGCTTAAAATTTTCCCAGTGCAACTTTTAAAGTATGGAAGTACTTTCCACTGTTAAGAGCTTGATACCAAAATGGAAAATGTCACAAATCAATGCAAAAATTTGCACAATTTGTGACTTTTTATGCAGGTTAATTGGTTTACTCAACAAGGTATGTAAATTACGACTTTTTATTTTTTGCAAGTAACTCATGTTTTTATGCAAAGAAAAAAGTTGCAATCTAAATGTATTTATTTCACGCTTCTTTTAAGACCGCTATGATCTGTCTAGGAGATGCACCTTTTTTGTGACCTAAGTAAAAATGTAATCATAAAAATGCCACAATTCATACCAAGAGGTCAACCATACAAGAAAGAAAGAATAAACGTTGCCACCTCACCAATCTTGTAGATTTTCCAGGGTTGCAGTCTCAGCAGTGGAATCCGAATTCCCGCACGGAGTCAAGAGAGTGACCCAACACAATAGCAGATATATAGCAAAAAAAATCCTGCGGAAAAGCAGACTTCCAAATTTCTTTAAAACTTCACTTTTATTCTTTGCATAAAAAAAATAGTTATGTGAAAAAAATAGCATAGACATGAAAAAATATCAGAAAACAGCAGAACTACTTGTTTCTGACCATGATGAAGGTTTTATACCAAAACGCATAGTTCCGCTGCAGAGAATAAAAGTGTTTTAATGAAGTTTTTGAAGTCCGCTTTTCTGCTAGATTTTTTTCTTACTATATAAGAGGTTAACCATGGCCCCCTTTCTCAACATTTCTTAATTTTGGCACATGTAAAAAAATTGTGTACTTAATGGCGGTAAAAATTGGTAAACTTGGCTTAGGAAGTTTGTGCAAAAATTGAAGCTTAAATTTCCCCCAAAATGACTTAGTCATGAAATATTGATTATTTTTTTACTGGTGTGTCAATAGTAATCTGACACATTACCTTAATAAATCTCTCCCGCTGTTTGTGTATGAAGGAGAGAAAATAAATGGTGAGCCCATATGGAGCCCTGCGCAATATAACATAATAAGCAAAGGAAAAAAAATACTAATAACAATTATATATATATATATATATATATATATATGAGGTTTGGATAATATAAGTTACTGCTGTTTTCACATTTGCATTAGAGACACAGTTTAACCATTTAAATTCCGCACAATGATAGCAGAGAACTAATGGGTTACAATGACAGCTGAGGGCTGATGTTGGGTTCATAGGCGAACCGCAATTTCAGGATGTACTCCAATACTATTGTATGTAATGTAAGGGGTCAAATAAACCAAATGATAAAAAGAAATATATAAAAGTTGAAATTACCTCCTGTTTCCCTCTTCAAAAATAATTTAAAAATATTTAAAAAAAACTAAAATATTTGTCATCATCATGTCCGAATGTATTAAAATTAAATAATTATTTAAACGTTAACTTAAACTCCCAAAATAATTAAAAAAAAGGAACTCCAAAAATTCAATTTTTCAGTCGCTGCACTTCCCAAAAAAAATTAAAAAAATGCAATAAAAAGCTATCAAATGTTCTATGCAGACCAAAATGGTATGACTTAAAACGTCGTCTCAAGATGCCAAAAATAAAAACACTCACAAAGCTCCAACTAATTTGTATTTATTTTCTTTACAATTTTTTTAAAAAAATGTCAGCATTAAATTAATTAAAAATACTGGTAAAGTTTAGTTGCCCGGTCATTTTTACCACACAATGATTATTGTAAAAATAAAGCCCTTTTTTTCTCATTTGACGGAATATTGTATGGTAAAATGAATGGTGTCATTAAAAAATGCAACTTGTCCCATGAATAAAAAGTTATTTGTCACGTGACTATGTCAATAGAAAAATAATAGTTAAGGTTCTAGGGAAGAAAAAAAAGAGAGGAAAAAATAAAAGCACAAAAATGAAAATGTCCCCAGTCCTTAAGGGGTTAAGGTTAATATCTCGAAGCATTTTCTGTATTTAAATATAGAATGTTCAAATAGAGTTCTGAATGGAAACAATCGCTTCTATTTAACAAGCTGAACGGATTTATTTGTCTGATTGCAGCAGATAGTGTACAATCCAATTCATATTTTTATAGTAAATGAATTAATTTTTCGTTTATAGAACAGTCAGAGTGAAGTTTTCTAGATGTCCACTAGGTGGCGCAGCGTGTGTTTGGTTTTCTGTGTCTTTTCCATGATCATCAGAAGGACATTGTGCAATACGGAGTTCATTGCATTATTGTCTCTTCATAGAGAAAAGATGATTTTCCATACTATTTCATTTATCTGAAATGTTAACATTTTCAATCTGTATTTTTAAAAAATAACAGATCACCCCTTAAGTGTACATGTCATATTTATTTCAATGTCTCACCCAAAAAGTTCCCCCAGTGCATTTAACCCATTAGAGAAAAAAACACATTTTTCAAATCTGGCATGCATCACTTTATGTGGCAATTTTTCAAGGAAATTTTCAAGTGATTTTAGGGGAACCAATATAAACCCCCAAAAGTGATACGATTTTAAAAACTGTACCTCTCAACATATTCCAAAACTGCTGTCGGGAAGATTGTTAACCCTCTGGGTGCTTTTCAGGATTTAACACAAACTGGAATGACAGGAATTAAAAATTGTATTTTTAACACTAAAATTCTGTTAATATCTCAACAGACCATAAAAGCTGGAAGACCCCATTACTTGGCCTTATATTGCCATGTCAACCATCAGGACCACACAATTAGAATTTCAGGATGACAATAGAATTAAAGAAGGAGCATCTACTCTGCAAACTGTCTGTCGATAGTGAAGCTGGTTAATCGGCCATAGTTCTCCAACACTCCAACAGGGAATCTCCAGCGCTAACCCCCCAAAAAAATGCTGGTGTGGTGCTTTAATTGATACAGTGAGACTACATTACACCCAAATCATGGGCACATTGTAGAGATCTATATAGGACATGGGGAAAAGTTTTGGAACAAAAACCATGATAGAATTGAATAAAGCACCCATAATTAATTTAATCCTTTTAGTATAAGGCTGTCAAGCCAATATATCCATTGAGTTTCTTTTTGTAGAATGTGTTTTTTCCAATCACCCCACCTATTGTGTTGCTCACAACCTCCTCCACATGTAAGAAGATGGAGCTTAATTCCCGTTATGCAAATCTCTCACATGCCGGGATATGAGGGTGTCCCTTACATGCTTGATGTCACCCAGGTGTTCCCCAATTCTCTTTCTGAATTTGCGCTTAGTCTTACCGACATAGTCACGTGGGCAGTTGCAGGGGGCTACATATACTGCTGCTGTCTCACAGTTGGCAAAATCTCTAGAGAGAAACTGCCTACTCATGGATGCGCTAGAGAAAGATTTGGAGGGTTTTATCCAAGGACAGAAACTGCAGTCTCCACACCTATAAGTCCCACAGACCCTGCGATCCAAGCATGTTTCTGCCAATTTCGGTGAAGGCTGTGCACTAGGCGTTCCCCAATAGATCTGCCCTTTTTATTTGTAAGATTGGGGGTCAGAGAGACCAAATCCGCTAGATCTGGATCTGTGAGTAGGAGGTCCTAGTGTTGTTTAGAACTTGGAAGACCCTATTTGCCTGATTGCGAAAAGCTCCAATAATATGTACTGGTCCATCACTTGGTTACTTGTTAGCTGACCTCATCAGGGAATGTCTCTCTTTTCCTCAATATATGGTTGAATGCCTTGGTGAGGACCTGCGTTGGATATACCTTCTGCTTTATTCATTTTTTTATGTCCTTGGCCTGTCTAAAGTAATCCTCCATTTTGGAGCAATTTCGCCTCATCCTTAAATATTGCTCTTTTTGTATCCCTTTCTATAAAGCTAAGGGCCATGTAGAAGTGACCTCGGATTAGATTTCAGTTGAGACATGCTTGAATCTGATCGAGAGCATGCCCAGAAGAATTCAGGTAGTGTTGAAAGCCTAAGGAGATTTACAAGATACTAACAAAATAATACAAATTTAAATTTTGATTTTTAGAAGCAAATCAGTAACAATGCAGTGACATGACAAGAATCAGCATAACTAACCATGTGCTAAATAGTCAAATTTATGCATGAAATAGCCAAGAATTATTGTCTATAAAATGAAGGTGGTTTCATGCCCAAAGCTGTAGTGGATGGTAAGACATGAAGCCTGATAGTCAAAAGTTCAAATCATTGTTACCCTTTTTCGTCATTTTATGTGTACATGCTCCATATCCTCAGTTGTTATTCCCATTTTCTGACACTGTTCCCTATGATGCCTTTTTTAGAACTTGTGCTACTTTAGTTTTCTACAAAAAAAAAGTTGATGTGAGAGATGTGAAACTGTGTGTCGTTGGTCATCAGGGACCATGTTGCCGGAGCCAGAGACCATTGCATTTAGATACATGCGATGGTGACATCTGTGAAACTGCATGTGATTGGTGATGGCCATTTTGTCAGAGCCTGAGACCAATGCACACAGGTACATGCTATGGAGACATCTGTGTCCATTGTAAGGAAATCCGTCATAGACATGACATACTTTGATATACCCTGAAGACAAGTATTGTTGGGGTGTTTTTACTCCTTCTGCCTGTGTTTGACATGAGGGCATATCTAAAAGGCACCATATGTGAATGACAGACATCATGACTCCAAGGATCTGTTTTGGACTACCCTCTAAAGGGTGCTTTACATGCTGCGATATCGGTAATGATATATCGTCGAGGTCACGTCATTAGTGACACAATTCAGCGCCGTTACCGACATCGCAGCGTGTAACACAAATCAGCAACGATCAACGAGCACAAAAACGTGAAAAATCGTTGTTCGTTGACACGTCACTCATTTCCTTAATATCGCTGCTGCGACAGGTACGATGTTGTTCGTCGCTCTTGCGGCAGCACACATCACTGTGTATGACACCGCAGGAGCAACGAACATGTCCATACCTGCCTCCACCAGCAATGCAGAAGGAAGGAGGTGGGCGGGATGTTTACGTCCCGCTCATCTCCGCCCCTCCGCTTCTATTGGCCGGCCGCTCAGTGACGCTGCAGTGACGTCGCTATGACGCCGAATGCACCTCCCCTTGAAGGAGGGTTTGTTCGGCGGTCACAGCGACGTCGCTACACAGGTATGTGCTTGTGACGCTGCCGTAGCGATAATGTTCGCTACGGCAGTGATCACCACATATTGTGCAACCGACGGGGGCGGGTGCTATCAGTCGTGACATCGCTAGCAAATGCTAGCGATGTCGCAACATGTAAAGCACCCTTAAGATTCTCCTATATCTATCGATTTGGTGTGACCTCCATCATTTCCTCATCCTTGATATAGGTTCATCAGGAGGTAAGTGACTTAAGGGAGCTTTACACGGTAGCGATATCGGTAATGATATCGCTAGCGTGCGTACCCGCCCCCATCGTTTGTGCAACAAGGGCATATCGCTGCCCGTCGCGCACAAAATCACGCTCCCCCGTCACACGGCTTACCTGCCCTGTGACGTCGCTCTGGCCGGCAATCCACCTCCTTTCTAAGGGGGCTGGTCGTTCAGCGTCACAGCGACGTCACACAGCAGGCGTCCAATAGAAGCGGAGGGGCGGAGATGAGCGGGACGTAACATTCCACCCACCTCCTTCCTTCCGCATTGGCGGTGGAGGCAGGTAAGGAGATGTTCCTCGCTCCTGCGGTGTCACACACAGCGATGTGTGCTGCCGCAGGAACAAGGAACAACATCGCTAATGAGAGGTAAACGATTTTTGGTTTTAGGACGACCTCTCCGCGGCAAACGATTTTGACCGCTTTTGCGATCGTTTTAGGTCACACATAAGTGTCACACACTGCGATATCGTTAAAGACGCCGGATGTGCGTCACTAACGACGTGACCCCGACGATAAAACATTAACGATATTGCAGCGTGTAAAGCCCCCTTTAATTTTGTGCTTGATCATATGATTTTGATTTGCTGCCCACTGTACCTAGCAGCCAGGGTTTTTTCTAAATCAGGTACCTTCACAATCTAAGCACCATTGGCATCTTATCTGTGATGGACATTACTTGCATTGGTACTTTATGATGTGGTCTCTCCTTATGGCCCTCTTTGTGTGTATGTTCTGCACCTCTCAGGGTTTTGATCAATAAACATTTAACCTGCTTTGGCTATGTTCACACTTCTGTTGTTTTGCATCCGTCACAATCAGTTGTGTGACTGATGCAACGGATGCGTTGCAGATAGTGGCACAACTGATGTGACTGATGCTGCAAAACAACGATCCGTTATTGTTTTTGTTTTTTTTTGTTTTGTTTTTTTTTACTGTTTAACCAGCGGCCGGCTATTTTCAATGATCAGCTGATCGCTCACAGAACCCGGCCGCTGTTCACAGAAGCTGGCCGCCGGGTGATCAACTGATCGCTCACAGTAGCCGGCCGCCGGGTGATCAGCTGATCGCTCACAGTAGCCGGCCGCCGGGTGATCAGCTGATCGCTCACAGAAGGCGGCTGCCGGATCGTTTGACCGCCGAGAAAGATAGACACGACATTGATTTGAATAATTAAACACAAGATCTGAGCATGCGCAGTGAAATCAAAAGGATTCCGCCGCTCAAAAAACGTTACATGCTGCATTCCTGCCGCCCGACGGTCAGCCGTTCCACAACTGATCAGTCGGGCGGCGGATGCAACGCAAGGGCATCAGTCACAATCCGCTGCTCATACAAGTCTATGGGACACAATGGAATTTGCCAAACGGATTACATTGTTTCTCAAAGCGGTGGATTGTGACGGATACTAAATAGCGGAAATATGAACTTAGCCTTAAGTGGTGGCATTTAAACACTTGCAGCACCGATCTTATTATGTATTGCATTACATTTGACTTATTATTTGTCCATATTTATGGATAATCAATCCTTTGACCCTTCCAAATCTATTTGGATTAGGGGTGATTTCTTAAAGTGCAGGGCTCCCTAGTGTCACTATGGTTAGATGACGTGAGCAGGGGCGCCAAATCTTACATGCTTTATCTAGGGGGTCAACCTCCGAGGTCAGATAGGGCATTTCTTATGGAAAGTATCAGGTCCTCTGTCCGGTATATCTAATCCTGTAGTTTGCCTGGTATAATAGCTAATAGAATTAAAACAGGCCAGCATTATTTGTATATTTCAGGTACTAATGTGATATTTCATTTCAATTTTGATAAATAAAAGTTATGTTTTATTGTGGGGAATTTTTTATGTAGTTCAATTTTGGTTATATTCCTCAGTAGAGATGAGCGAACCGGTCCCGGTTCGGCTCGAGGCGGTTCGCCGAACGGGGGGTCTGGCTCGAGTTCGGCTCGTCGAACGTTCGACGAACCGAACTCGAGCCCATAGGAAACAATGGCAGGCAATCACAAACACAGTAAAACACCTAGAAAACACCCTCAAAGGTGTCCAAAAGGTGACAAACAACTCACAACACAACACAAACACATGGGAAAGTGACAAGGACATGTACTCATGCGAAAACAAAACAGCTGGACAAGGAAAAAGAGGAGGACACACAGATATAGGCATGGCACGCCCTTCTAAAGTCATGTAAAACACCGCAAGGTGACTCCAAGCGGAGTCTCCCTTTTTTCCAAAAATTGGGCCCCACACACCCACCCCTTCAGTGGCAGCAGTTGTGCCCCAGTTGTACACTTCACAGCTAGATTTGCATCAAGCACATTCAAAAATACGCCATTCTTATCCGTCCCCAGGATGACACCGGGGTAGGTAGCAAAGTCTTTCCTGATCCCAGCTCTGTTCATCTTGGCTTCTTTTAAAAACACAGCAAGCAAGGGTTACTCCAAGCGGAGTCTCCCTTTTTTCCAAAAATTGGGCCCCACACACACCCACCCCTTCAGTGGCAGCACTTGGGCCCCAGTTGTACACTTCACAGCTAGATTTGCATCAAGCACATTCAAAAATACGCTATTCTTAACCGTCCCCAGGATGACACCGGGGTAGGTAGCAAAGTCTTTCCTGATCCCAGCTCTGTTCATCTTGGCTTCTTTTAAAAACACAGCAAGCAAGGGTTACTCCAAGCGGAGTCTCCCTTTTTTCCAAAAATTGGGCCACACAGACACCCACCCCATCAGTGGCAGCACTTGGGCCCTAGTTGCAAACAGGATGTTTTGATTTGCATCAAGCACATTCAAAAATACGCTATTCTTAGCCGTCCACAGGATGACACCGGGGTAGGTAGCAAAGTCTTTCCTGATCCCAGCTCTGTTCATCTTGGCTTCTTTTAAAAACACAGCAAGCAAGGGTTACTCCAAGCGGAGTCTCCCTTTTTTCCAAAAATTGGGCCACACAGACACCCACCCCATCAGTGGCAGCACTTGGGCCCTAGTTGCAAACAGGATGTTTTGATTTGCATCAAGCACATTCAAAAATACGCTATTCTTAGCCGTCCCCAGGATGACACCGGGGTAGGTAGCAAAGTCTTTGCTGACCCATGACTTGTTCATCTTGGCTTCTTTTAAAAACAATGTAAGCAAGGGTTACTCCAAGCGGAGTCTCCCTTTTTTCCAAAAATTGGGCCACACAGACACCCACCCCATCAGTGGCAGCACTTGGGCCCTAGTTGCAAACAGGATGTTTTGATTTGCATCAAGCACATTCAAAAATACGCTATTCTTAGCCGTCCCCAGGATGACACCGGGGTAGGTAGCAAAGTCTTTGCTGACCCATGACTTGTTCATCTTGGCTTCTTTTAAAAACAATGTAAGCAAGGGTTACTCCAAGCGGAGTCTCCCTTTTTTCCAAAAATTGGGCCACACAGACACCCACCCCATCAGTGGCAGCACTTGGGCCCTAGTTGCAAACAGGATGTTTTGATTTGCATCAAGCACATTCAAAAATACGCTATTCTTAGCCGTCCACAGGATGACACCGGGGTAGGTAGCAAAGTCTTTCCTGATCCCAGCTCTGTTCATCTTGGCTTCTTTTAAAAACACAGCAAGCAAGGGTTACTCCAAGCGGAGTCTCCCTTTTTTCCAAAAATTGGGCCACACAGACACCCACCCCATCAGTGGCAGCACTTGGGCCCTAGTTGCAAACAGGATGTTTTGATTTGCATCAAGCACATTCAAAAATACGCTATTCTTAGCCGTCCCCAGGATGACACCGGGGTAGGTAGCAAAGTCTTTGCTGACCCATGACTTGTTCATCTTGGCTTCTTTTAAAAACAATGTAAGCAAGGGTTACTCCAAGCGGAGTCTCCCTTTTTTCCAAAAATTGGGCCACACAGACACCCACCCCATCAGTGGCAGCACTTGGGCCCTAGTTGCAAACAGGATGTTTTGATTTGCATCAAGCACATTCAAAAATACGCTATTCTTAGCCGTCCACAGGATGACACCGGGGTAGGTAGCAAAGTCTTTCCTGATCCCAGCTCTGTTCATCTTGGCTTCTTTTAAAAACACAGCAAGCAAGGGTTACTCCAAGCGGAGTCTCCCTTTTTTCCAAAAATTGGGCCACACAGACACCCACCCCATCAGTGGCAGCACTTGGGCCCTAGTTGCAAACAGGATGTTTTGATTTGCATCAAGCACATTCAAAAATACGCTATTCTTAGCCGTCCCCAGGATGACACCGGGGTAGGTAGCAAAGTCTTTCCTGATCCCAGCTCTGTTCATCTTGGCTTCTTTTAAAAACACAGCAAGCAAGGGTTACTCCAAGCGGAGTCTCCCTTTTTTCCAAAAATTGGGCCACACAGACACCCACCCCATCAGTGGCAGCACTTGGGCCCTAGTTGCAAACAGGATGTTTTGATTTGCATCAAGCACATTCAAAAATACGCTATTCTTAGCCGTCCACAGGATGACACCGGGGTAGGTAGCAAAGTCTTTCCTGATCCCAGCTCTGTTCATCTTGGCTTCTTTTAAAAACACAGCAAGCAAGGGTTACTCCAAGCGGAGTCTCCCTTTTTTCCAAAAATTGGGCCACACAGACACCCACCCCATCAGTGGCAGCACTTGGGCCCTAGTTGCAAACAGGATGTTTTGATTTGCATCAAGCACATTCAAAAATACGCTATTCTTAGCCGTCCCCAGGATGACACTGGGGTAGGTAGCAAAGTCTTTGCTGACCCATGACTTGTTCATCTTGGCTTCTTTTAAAAACAATGTAAGCAAGGGTTACTCCAAGCGGAGTCTCCCTTTTTTCCAAAAATTGGGCCACACAGACACCCACCCCATCAGTGGCAGCACTTGGGCCCTAGTTGCAAACAGGATGTTTTGATTTGCATCAAGCACATTCAAAAATACGCTATTCTTAGCCGTCCCCAGGATGACACCGGGGTAGGTAGCAAAGTCTTTGCTGACCCATGACTTGTTCATCTTGGCTTCTTTTAAAAACAATGTAAGCAAGGGTTACTCCAAGCGGAGTCTCCCTTTTTTCCAAAAATTGGGCCACACAGACACCCACCCCATCAGTGGCAGCACTTGGGCCCTAGTTGCAAACAGGATGTTTTGATTTGCATCAAGCACATTCAAAAATACGCTATTCTTAGCCGTCCACAGGATGACACCGGGGTAGGTAGCAAAGTCTTTCCTGATCCCAGCTCTGTTCATCTTGGCTTCTTTTAAAAACACAGCAAGCAAGGGTTACTCCAAGCGGAGTCTCCCTTTTTTCCAAAAATTGGGCCACACAGACACCCACCCCATCAGTGGCAGCACTTGGGCCCTAGTTGCAAACAGGATGTTTTGATTTGCATCAAGCACATTCAAAAATACGCTATTCTTAGCCGTCCCCAGGATGACACCGGGGTAGGTAGCAAAGTCTTTGCTGACCCATGACTTGTTCATCTTGGCTTCTTTTAAAAACAATGTAAGCAAGGGTTACTCCAAGCGGAGTCTCCCTTTTTTCCAAAAATTGGGCCACACAGACACCCACCCCATCAGTGGCAGCACTTGGGCCCTAGTTGCAAACAGGATGTTTTGATTTGCATCAAGCACATTCAAAAATACGCTATTCTTAGCCGTCCACAGGATGACACCGGGGTAGGTAGCAAAGTCTTTCCTGATCCCAGCTCTGTTCATCTTGGCTTCTTTTAAAAACACAGCAAGCAAGGGTTACTCCAAGCGGAGTCTCCCTTTTTTCCAAAAATTGGGCCACACAGACACCCACCCCATCAGTGGCAGCACTTGGGCCCTAGTTGCAAACAGGATGTTTTGATTTGCATCAAGCACATTCAAAAATACGCTATTCTTAGCCGTCCACAGGATGACACCGGGGTAGGTAGCAAAGTCTTTCCTGATCCCAGCTCTGTTCATCTTGGCTTCTTTTAAAAACACAGCAAGCAAGGGTTACTCCAAGCGGAGTCTCCCTTTTTTCCAAAAATTGGGCCACACAGACACCCACCCCATCAGTGGCAGCACTTGGGCCCTAGTTGCAAACAGGATGTTTTGATTTGCATCAAGCACATTCAAAAATACGCTATTCTTAGCCGTCCACAGGATGACACCGGGGTAGGTAGCAAAGTCTTTCCTGATCCCAGCTCTGTTCATCTTGGCTTCTTTTAAAAACACAGCAAGCAAGGGTTACTCCAAGCGGAGTCTCCCTTTTTTCCAAAAATTGGGCCACACAGACACCCACCCCATCAGTGGCAGCACTTGGGCCCTAGTTGCAAACAGGATGTTTTGATTTGCATCAAGCACATTCAAAAATACGCTATTCTTAGCCGTCCCCAGGATGACACTGGGGTAGGTAGCAAAGTCTTTGCTGACCCATGACTTGTTCATCTTGGCTTCTTTTAAAAACAATGTAAGCAAGGGTTACTCCAAGCGGAGTCTCCCTTTTTTCCAAAAATTGGGCCACACAGACACCCACCCCATCAGTGGCAGCACTTGGGCCCTAGTTGCAAACAGGATGTTTTGATTTGCATCAAGCACATTCAAAAATACGCTATTCTTAGCCGTCCCCAGGATGACACCGGGGTAGGTAGCAAAGTCTTTGCTGACCCATGACTTGTTCATCTTGGCTTCTTTTAAAAACAATGTAAGCAAGGGTTACTCCAAGCGGAGTCTCCCTTTTTTCCAAAAATTGGGCCACACAGACACCCACCCCATCAGTGGCAGCACTTGGGCCCTAGTTGCAAACAGGATGTTTTGATTTGCATCAAGCACATTCAAAAATACGCTATTCTTAGCCGTCCACAGGATGACACCGGGGTAGGTAGCAAAGTCTTTCCTGATCCCAGCTCTGTTCATCTTGGCTTCTTTTAAAAACACAGCAAGCAAGGGTTACTCCAAGCGGAGTCTCCCTTTTTTCCAAAAATTGGGCCACACAGACACCCACCCCATCAGTGGCAGCACTTGGGCCCTAGTTGCAAACAGGATGTTTTGATTTGCATCAAGCACATTCAAAAATACGCTATTCTTAGCCGTCCCCAGGATGACACCGGGGTAGGTAGCAAAGTCTTTGCTGACCCATGACTTGTTCATCTTGGCTTCTTTTAAAAACAATGTAAGCAAGGGTTACTCCAAGCGGAGTCTCCCTTTTTTCCAAAAATTGGGCCACACAGACACCCACCCCATCAGTGGCAGCACTTGGGCCCTAGTTGCAAACAGGATGTTTTGATTTGCATCAAGCACATTCAAAAATACGCTATTCTTAGCCGTCCACAGGATGACACCGGGGTAGGTAGCAAAGTCTTTGCTGACCCATGACTTGTTCATCTTGGCTTCTTTTAAAAACAATGTAAGCAAGGGTTACTCCAAGCGGAGTCTCCCTTTTTTCCAAAAATTGGGCCACACAGACACCCACCCCATCAGTGGCAGCACTTGGGCCCTAGTTGCAAACAGGATGTTTTGATTTGCATCAAGCACATTCAAAAATACGCTATTCTTAGCCGTCCCCAGGATGACACCGGGGTAGGTAGCAAAGTCTTTCCTGATCCCAGCTCTGTTCATCTTGGCTTCTTTTAAAAACACAGCAAGCAAGGGTTACTCCAAGCGGAGTCTCCCTTTTTTCCAAAAATTGGGCCACACAGACACCCACCCCATCAGTGGCAGCACTTGGGCCCTAGTTGCAAACAGGATGTTTTGATTTGCATCAAGCACATTCCAAATCCACAAGCATTTACTCTCCCCAGGATGACACAGGGGTAGTAAATTCCTTCTGGATCCATGACTTGTTCATTTTGATGAACGTCAGTCTGTCCACATTGTCACTGGACAGACGCGTGCGCTTATCTGTCAGCACACACCCAGCAGCACTGAATACACGTTCAGAGACAACGCTGGCAGCTGGACACGACAAAATCTCCAAGGCGTAAGTTGCGAGCTCTGGCCATTTTTGTAGGTTTGAAGCCCAAAAGGAGCAAGGCTCCAGTTGCACAGTCATGGCATCGATGTTCATTTGGAGATACTCCTGTATCATCCTCTCCAGCCGTTGACTATGTGTCAGACTTGTTGTCTCTGGTGGCCTTGCAAAAGAGGGTCTAAAAAAATTATGAAAAGATTCCATAAAATTGCTGTTACCGGCACCAGAAAAGGTCCTACTGGTACGGGTAGACTGTTGAAGATGACGAGACCGTCCCATGTTTGTCAAGTTACAACTGGGAGATTCACTCCCTGCACCTGCACGGTTGTTTGGTGGAAAAGCCGAGCTAAGATCTAGTAACAGCTTCTGCTGATACTCCTGCATACGTGCGTCCCTTTCTATGGCTGGAATTATGTCACAAAATTTGGACTTGTACCGGGGATCTAATAGTGTGGCAATCCAGTAGTCATCATCACTTCTAATTTTGACAATACGACTGTCATGTTGGAGGTAGTGCAACAAAAAGGCACTCATGTGTCTTGCGCAGCCATGCGGACCAAGTCCATGCTGTGTTTGTGGCATAGAGGTGCTACCCGTTCTTTCTTCCTCTGACATCTGACCCCAACCTCTTTCAACTGAAATTTGACCAAGGTCTCCCTCATCCGCTGAGTCTTCCATGTCCATGGACAGTTCGTCCTCCATTTCTTCATGTTCTCCTGCACCTTGCTCAACATTTCGCCTGCTACTATGCGCCCTTGTCGATCCCTGTCCCCCATGGTCCCATGCCTGCTGCGTTGGTGATGATGAACGTCTGGACCTTGGTGATGTTGTTGTCCCTTGCGCATATGAATCCTCCTGTAGTTCCTCCCCTTCATGTTGTCCCACCCCCTGACTCCGAATAGTGTTTAGCGTGTGCTCCAGCATGTAAATGACTGGAATCGTCATGCTGATAATGGCATTGTCAGCGCTAAACATATTCGTCGCCATGTCGAAACTGTGCAGAAGGGTGCATAGGTCCTTGATCTGAGACCACTCCATCAGGGTGATCTGCCCCACCTCTGCATCTCGTTGGCCCAGGCTATACGTCATGACGTATTGCACCAGGGCTCTGCGGTGCTGCCACAGTCGCTGTAACATGTGGAGAGTTGAATTCCAGCGTGTCGCCACATCGCATTTCAGGCGATGAACCGGCAGGCCGAAAGACTTCTGGAGCGATGCAAGTCGCTCTGCTGCGGCGCTTGAACGGCGGAAGTGAGCTGACAGTTTTCGTGCCCTGTTCAGAAGGCCATCTAGGCCGGGATAGTGTGTTAAAAATTGCTGCACGACAAGGTTCAACACGTGAGCCATACAAGGTACGTGTGTCACCTTGCCCAGGCGAAGTGCCGCACCCAGGTTTGCAGCATTGTCGCACACGGCCTTACCAGGCTGCAGTTTGAGTGGAGACAACCATTTATTAAACTCGGACCGCAAAGCTGACCACAACTCCTCAGCTGTGTGACTCTTATTACCAAGACATGTCAAGCTAAAGACCGCCTGATGCCGTTGCGCTCTGCTGCCAGCATAGTAATGAGGGGTGCGTGATTCCTTCTGCGCAGTGAGAACGCTGGTGGCCTGACCAGGCAGGCTTGGGGCGGAGGTGGAGGACCCAGATGAGGTGGAGGATGCAGAAGCAGTGGCGGAACTTGGACAGACAGAGGATTGACACACAAGTCGTGGGGACGGCAAGACTTGTGCAGCAGACCCTTCACCATCTATCACCATAGTTACCCAGTGCCCAGTCAGCGACATGTAACGTCCCTGTCCATGCTTACTGGTCCAAGTATCGGTGGTGAAATGCACCCGTTCACACACAGAGTTTCTCAAGGAAGCGGTGATGTTGTGTGCGACATGCTGGTGTAGCGCGGGCACACCTTTCTTAGAGAAGTAGTGGCGACTAGGCATCTGGTACTGGGGCACAGCGACAGACATAAGGTCTCTAAAATCCTGTGTGTCCACTAGGCGGAAAGGCAGCATTTCGGTAGCCAACAGCTTACAGAGGGATAGAGTCAACCTCTTAGCTTTGTCATGGGTCGGAGGAAGTGGCCTTTTATTTGACCACATCTGAGGGACAGAGATCTGGCTGCTGTGTGTAGACGGTGTTGAGTAGGGTGTCCCTGGAAAAATGCAGGTTTGTGAGGAAAGTGCAGGCGGAGACATGATGTTGCCTTCATCCAACGTTGGTGCTATCGATGTCTGAGAGAGCTGTACACACTCACTTGTTTCCCCTTCCAAACCAACTGACGACCTTACAAGCAAACTGCCTGTTGCGGTTACAGTGGTGGAAGTTTTGCGTGGAAAAACAGGTGTGGCAGCTGTCCCCACAGTCCTAGAAGATGAAGAGCGCGCGGATGCAGTGGAAGGGGCGGGCGGTGGATGGTTCGCTCCGCTAGGCCGCATTGCAGCACGGTGAGCTTCCCACCGGGACTTATGATATTTATTCATGTGACGATTCATGGAAGAAGTTGTCAAACTGCTGAGCTTTTGACCTCTACTAAGAGAATCATGACAAATGTTACATATCACATGAGTTGGGCGATCTTTTTCGATGTGAAAAAAGGACCAGGCTAGGCAAGGCTTAGAGGCCATGCGACCTGTTGATCCACCCCGAATAATGCTCATAGGCAGAGTGGTGGCTGAGGATGCAGTTGTAGACGTGCTACCAGTGCTCCGACTCTGTCCAGGAAGGCGCAAGGTAACTTCGTCGTCGGTTGCATCCTCCTCCACCGCCTCTGTTGACCTCCTCGAGTGCCTGACTGGGGGTTGACAGTAGGTGGGATCTAGAACGTCATCATCAATTGTTGTGTTTGCACTCCCCTCCCCCTCAGACCGAGCCTCTTCTTGCCCTGACGGAATATTTAAGTTGTCATCCCAATCGGGTATCTGCGTCTCATCTTCATCAGTATGTTCCTCATTGTCTATAACCACAGGTGTTACAGTTTGTGACAAAGGGTCAACATTATGCTCAGAAACTTGGTCCTCACGGCCTGAATCTGAGTCACAAAGGTTCTGGGCATCACTGCAGACCATTTCCTGTTCTGTACTCACTGTAGCTTGGGAGCAGACCTCTGATTCCCAGGCTATAGTGTGACTGAACAGCTCTGCAGACTCAGCCATCTCAGTTCCACCATACTGTGCAGGGCTGATGGAGACTTCAGAGCTGGGAGAAATCAAGTGTGATTGGGATGACAACTCAGAGGACTGGTGTTTTTTGGATGCGGTACTTGAAGTGGCTGAGAGGGCACTTGTTGGACCACTTGAGATCCATTCAAGCATTTTCCTTTTTTGCCCATCATCTACCTTTCTTCCTGTTGTTCGTGTCCGTAAAAAAGGGAGCACATCGGATTGTCCACGGTAAGTAGTAGACATCTTACTTTTGCTGGTAGATGGTCTATCTTCAGCAGATGATAATGGAGCTTTGCCACCTTCCCCACGGACAAAACCTTTTTTGCCTTTTCCACCACGCCTCTTCCCCTTTCCACCAGCATCTGTCATTTTGCCACTCATGTTGATTGCGACAAGATTGTGGACTGAAAATGTGGTAGTAAAAATTGAGAGGTGGTGAAGATTGCAGTGGTGGTCTAGCTTTATTAACAGCAGAATAATAAAGAATAAATATCCCTGACAATGCAACTTAGTTATAATTAGTTGGAGTGTGCAACGCAGGCAGACGTGCTGCAAATGTCTTTGCACTAGTGGGACTATAGCAAAGTCCAATAGCCACGTATAGGATGCCACTAGGTACACTGAGTGTTTGCTAGTATAATGGCTTGGTTAGAATGAGTTGTAGTGTGCAACGCAGGCAGACGCGCTCTGCAAATGTCTTTGCACTAGTGGGACTATAGCAAAGTCCAATAGCCACGTATAGGATGCCACTAGGTACACTGAGTGTTTGCTAGTATAATGGCTTGGTTAGAATGAGTTGTAGTGTGCAACGCAGGCAGACGCGCTCTGCAAATGTCTTTGCACTAGTGGGACTATAGCAAAGTCCAATAGCCACGTATAGGATGCCACTAGGTACACTGAGTGTTTGCTAGTATAATGGCTTGGTTAGAATGAGTTGTAGTGTGCAACGCAGGCAGACGCGCTCTGCAAATGTCTTTGCACTAGTGGGACTATAGCAAAGTCCAATAGCCACGTATAGGATGCCACTAGGTACACTGAGTGTTTGCTAGTATAATGGCTTGGTTAGAATGAGTTGTAGTGTGCAACGCAGGCAGACGCGCTCTGCAAATGTCTTTGCACTAGTGGGACTATAGCAAAGTCCAATAGCCACGTATAGGATGCCACTAGGTACACTGAGTGTTTGCTAGTATAATGGCTTGGTTAGAATGAGTTGTAGTGTGCAACGCAGGCAGACGCGCTCTGCAAATGTCTTTGCACTAGTGGGACTATAGCAAAGTCCAATAGCCACGTATAGGATGCCACTAGGTACACTGAGTGTTTGCTAGTATAATGGCTTGGTTAGAATGAGTTGTAGTGTGCAACGCAGGCAGACGCGCTCTGCAAATGTCTTTGCACTAGTGGGACTATAGCAAAGTCCAATAGCCACGTATAGGATGCCACTAGGTACACTGAGTGTTTGCTAGTATAATGGCTTGGTTAGAATGAGTTGTAGTGTGCAACGCAGGCAGACGCGCTCTGCAAATGTCTTTGCACTAGTGGGACTATAGCAAAGTCCAATAGCCACGTATAGGATGCCACTAGGTACACTGAGTGTTTGCTAGTATAATGGCTTGGTTAGAATGAGTTGTAGTGTGCAACGCAGGCAGACGCGCTCTGCAAATGTCTTTGCACTAGTGGGACTATAGCAAAGTCCAATAGCCACGTATAGGATGCCACTAGGTACACTGAGTGTTTGCTAGTATAATGGCTTGGTTAGAATGAGTTGTAGTGTGCAACGCAGGCAGACGCGCTCTGCAAATGTCTTTGCACTAGTGGGACTATAGCAAAGTCCAATAGCCACGTATAGGATGCCACTAGGTACACTGAGTGTTTGCTAGTATAATGGCTTGGTTAGAATGAGTTGTAGTGTGCAACGCAGGCAGACGCGCTCTGCAAATGTCTTTGCACTAGTGGGACTATAGCAAAGTCCAATAGCCACGTATAGGATGCCACTAGGTACACTGAGTGTTTGCTAGTATAATGGCTTGGTTAGAATGAGTTGTAGTGTGCAACGCAGGCAGACGCGCTCTGCAAATGTCTTTGCACTAGTGGGACTATAGCAAAGTCCAATAGCCACGTATAGGATGCCACTAGGTACACTGAGTGTTTGCTAGTATAATGGCTTGGTTAGAATGAGTTGTAGTGTGCAACGCAGGCAGACGCGCTCTGCAAATGTCTTTGCACTAGTGGGACTATAGCAAAGTCCAATAGCCACGTATAGGATGCCACTAGGTACACTGAGTGTTTGCTAGTATAATGGCTTGGTTAGAATGAGTTGTAGTGTGCAACGCAGGCAGACGCGCTCTGCAAATGTCTTTGCACTAGTGGGACTATAGCAAAGTCCAATAGCCACGTATAGGATGCCACTAGGTACACTGAGTGTTTGCTAGTATAATGGCTTGGTTAGAATGAGTTGTAGTGTGCAACGCAGGCAGACGCGCTCTGCAAATGTCTTTGCACTAGTGGGACTATAGCAAAGTCCAATAGCCACGTATAGGATGCCACTAGGTACACTGAGTGTTTGCTAGTATAATGGCTTGGTTAGAATGAGTTGTAGTGTGCAACGCAGGCAGACGCGCTCTGCAAATGTCTTTGCACTAGTGGGACTATAGCAAAGTCCAATAGCCACGTATAGGATGCCACTAGGTACACTGAGTGTTTGCTAGTATAATGGCTTGGTTAGAATGAGTTGTAGTGTGCAATGCAGGCAGACGCGCTCTGCAAATGTCTTTGCACTAGTGGGACTATAGCAAAGTCCAATAGCCACGTATAGGATGCCACTAGGTACACTGAGTGTTTGCTAGTATAATGGCTTAGTTATCAGTTGGAGTGTGCAGAGGACAAGAGGGTACAGTGGCAGGATTGTGGTGCTCTGGGTAGAGGAATGGAAGACTGCCTTTCTATTCCCTCCTAATGGTGAAATGCAGGTAGGAAATCCCTGACCTGGGCTACACAGACGCTGTTGCTGTTTGCAGGACCTGTCACCTATGGCTCTCTGACCCTGCCGGTTGGAGCCCTTAAAAGGACTGCTATAAAGTGCTCTCCCTAAGCTGTCTAACGCTGTGTATGCAGCGCATACAGCTGTATCGGCTATAGGACTCAGGAAGACGGAGCTGCGACAGTGATGTCTGACACCAAAGACGCAGAAGGCAGATAATGGCGTCCGTGAAGAAAATGTCCGGTTTTATAATGCAGGGACATGTGACATGCAGATCCTATCACACATGCCGTTGCTTCTCTGGCTCAAAGTCCACTTAGCTGTGTGTGTGTCTGGGATTGGCTGACATGCTGGCCCGCCCCACAAGACGCGCGCGCTTAGGGAAGGAAGACAAGAAAAAAAAAAAAAAAAAATGGCGATCGCCATTATAGAAACAGCAGTGATCTGAAGGCGCTGTTCACGCACACTATACACTGAAATGTGATAATAGTTTGATTCACAGAGTGACTTACACTATTACAGCAGAAACCAAGCTATGATTTAGCTGTTTTTTGGCTGCTAGAACCGTTCTCGAACGTTTCTAGAACTACCGAGCTTTTGCAAAAAGCTCGAGTTCTAGTTCGATCTAGAACATGCCCCAAAATCACTCGAGCCGCGAACTGGAGAACCACGAACCACGAACCGCGCTCAACTCTATTCCTCAGCTCTTTACTATACAATTATTAGTCTGATATATAGTGTACATATAAATATTTCTGTCTTTTACTATATGCATAAATAATACCTCCTTAAAAATACATAATAAACCACTACATAGTGGATACTGACTTACATACAGTATAATGCTAATATATACTGTACACACATCTACACCGTATAACCATTAAATGCAATACTCTACTCATATACTGTATAATATAGCATGTATACTGGGAACACATATGGTAAAGTCATATATTTTACACTCTTATAATAGTTCATGCAGCAGGGGCCTTCTCACTGCCAATTCCCATGAAAAGGACTAAAACCATCTGGAGGAGTCTCTGATCAGTGAGCATAGAAGGGGTAAAGAAGACAAAATTATAAGTAGGGCAAACTTTTCTTGTGTTTTCTTGACCTTGTAATTTGGGTAGAAGCTGAAAATCTGCCCCATCTTCTCTCCCCTGCCTCTGGCACTAACAATGGGGAATGTTTTTATGTACAAGCTGGCTGTAGAGAAAACAAATGCAGCTGGGGTAACGTAGAGTCTTTACATTGGCAGGGGGAGTAATTCATCGAGTCCAGATACACAAGTCACACATCTCTAGAGTTTCCTTAAAAATAATTATGCCATACTGTCAAATATTGTACATAGAAGTCAAGGTCCCCATAGCAAAAGTTTTAAATAGGGTCCTCCTCCTCACATAACCCAAAAAAATATTTGGTGGAGTAGGTAGGGTTATTCCTCCCAACGTTTCAAAACATGAAGCGGTAAATATATTATGGCACATGCACAATAATTATGTTCCTATTAAAGCCTCATAATCTCCGATGTGGCATAATGGCTCCCACTCAAGATGATGGCCCCTGTAGCCCCCAAACAGTATCATGGCCCCCAACATTCCCCCCATCCAGTATAATGGCCCCAATTCAGTATTATGACCCCTGCTCAGTATGATGCCCCCACAAGAACTGACAATAAAAAAATAAATAAACACTACACACCTAGCCACATTTTCCAGTCTGTGCAGCATAAAACCTAGGCTCTGCATAACAGGCATGATCTGGTGACACTGGGACCCTCCAAGTCACGGGCCCCATAGTTGCATAAGAAAACTGGAATAAAACGGTTGAAAATGCTTCAAAGTTTTTGCTCATAGCTGTAGAAAACAGTTAAAACTTTTCTCATTTTTACGCCAACTGAACAATCTTTTTGAAAAGTAGTCAGAGATAAGCCAGAGAGGCATGGCCTTATGCAGCTCAACAAATTAATTATCATTTATACCACAAAAGTGTCATAAATTATAGGAGAAATGACCAGAGTACAGTCCTGTAGATTCGTGCACTAAAAGCTGTTGTCAGCAGTATGTGTCGCTCTGGAGGTAGGAACTACTTGACCACTTGCTGGTTTCATTGGGCATGTATAGTTGTATTATATGGTCCCTGCAGCTTCACACCAGCCATATACTGTATATCCTAAAGAAAATATTTTTTTATATGCTAAGTATCTGACCTTAAATGCCACATAATGTCAGAAATCCCATTTACATTTTTGAGCCCTTTTATCCTTCAGAAAATCATTATAATGCATGTAAAAACGTGTAGAAGCAAAATGATTTCTATGCATCATTATATAGACTATTTCAGTCTATACCATTGTCTTGCAGACAAACACAAGGCAATTTAGGTCTGACTAAGTGATTTTTTCCCACAGTTTCTCCATTTTATATATTTTTGCCTTCAAAATGCCTCAATCAAGTTTGAAGTTGCCTTTTTGCTCTGTAATGATAAGATGTAATTTCTTAGGTGAAATGTTGACAGCTGCAGTTAAACTAGTCAGAAATACTACAAAATCCATCAACTTAGAAAAGTCAAATACTACGGACACATTGTATTAATAGTAACTTTGAAGTAGTAGAAATCACCTGCAACTAAAATAACAAAAAAATCAAAGAGAATAAAATTTAAAGGGAACCTGTCACCAGATTTGGTGACTATAAGCTGCGGCCACCACCAGTGGGCTCTTGTATACCACATTCTAACATGCTGTATATTAGAGCCCAAGCCTCTGTGTAGAACGTAAAAATCACTTTATAATACTCACCTAAGATGCAGTGCGGTGCAGACAGGTCGGATGGGTGTCTCCATTCTCCGGTAAAGGCGCCTCCTCTTTTGGCCATCTTTGTCATCCTTCTTATGAAGCCTGGGTGCATGACGCATCCTACATCATCCACGCTAGCCAGCATTGAGGTTCTGAGCAGGCGCACTACAAAACTTTGATCTGCCCTGCTCAAGGCTTTACTCACATCTGCTTAAAAATACACTGAGTGTAGTCCTATAAAAAATTGGATGGCACTCGCACCAATGTTATTCAATGAGTTAGTGCTTATCTGCGAGTTTTTCCTCAGCTGGAATCTGGCTGAGGAAAACCTCTGATTCATGTGGCCACATAGAACAGTCGAGACTCACCAATGCAAGTCTATGGGTGCAAAAAAAATAAACAGAAGGCACATGGACCATCCGTATGCTGTAGAATTTTCACATACACATCTCAAAGGAAAAAAACTAATATAAAGATATAAATAGAGGAAGATATTTATAGTGAGAGACATAGACCCCCTACTTATTATTATACCCTTTAATGCCTTTCATGTTAATTTTTTTTCTACAACTTGTTATGCTTGTTTTACCTAATAATAAAAAATAACATTGGGTCCCCCCTATTTTTATCACCAGGAAAGGTAAAGCAGATAGCTGATATTACCAGGCTGGGAAGTTTCATGGTTATTGGTCCATCCCAGCCTAAAAATACCAGCCCACAGCCATCCCAGAATTGGTGCATCACATTAGATGTGCCAATTCTGGAGCTTCACCTCTTCCCGAGTGCCCTGGTGCACTGGCAATCAAGGTAATGGTATATGGGTTTGATGTTAGCTTTTAATTGTCCCAAAATACAGCTGATATCAAGCCCTGATGTTAGTAATGGAGAGGTGCCCATCAGACACCCCTTTTACTAACCCAATAAGTAAAATAAAAAAAAACCACATAAATACTTTATTTTAAAAAAAAATCTCCAACACTTTGCCTGGCTCAACAATCTATTTAAAAAAAAACAACAAAACAAAACATGGAGGTTAAACGTAGTACAGGGAATCCGATGTAGTCCACAAATGGAAACCTGAAAAACAAAGGGAGAAATAAAAGTAAAACACTGTCCCTCATTCACCAATTTATTAGAAATCAAAGTTCCCAAGCGCGTCCCATGACTTTCCCCGACTCCATCGATCAAGCGCGATGGAGGCTCCTTCTGACATTCCTTAGGCTTTGAGCAGCAGCCACTCCCAGCTCACCCTGCGCTCCACGAGACCCAACGACTGTGAAGGACAGTGATGTCAGTAATAGTGTTGAGCGGGCCCGGATCGGCAAAATCCGGATCCGCACGGTTTGAGTGGCAGATCCGAGTCCAACCTGGATGCGGGATTCCGGGTGCACGATTCGGATCCGTTTTTTTTTTTCCTCTCTCTCTCTCTTTCTCTCTCTCTCTCTCGTCCCAGATTCCGCTTCTCTCTCTTTCTCTTCCCGGATTCTGCTTCTCTCTCTCGTCTCGGATTCCGCTTCTCTCTCTCTCTCTCTCTTTCTCTCTCTCTATCTCTCGTCCCCGGATCTCTGGATCGGATCTGGACTTTTTTCTCAACCCGCCGCGTAGCCGCTGAACCCGGAGTTTTCACTATCCGCTCAACTCTAGTCAGTAACATTACTGCATAAGGAATGGTTTATGCATGAGACTCGCTATTTTTTTCTGGCTAAAATCTGAATGATTTCATATACCCAGATGTGAGTGAACCCTAAAAATGGAACTTGTTCTCATATACCCATGTACAAAGCGTAACATTAACAGTTTTTTGCCACTGGAGTTTTAGGGGGTCATGGCTTTAAAATGTCCTATTACAGGCTGAACCCCTCTATTGCTTCTGAGTCATTTTCTATGTGCAATTTACCTTCCATATTATAAGAGTTATACCATCCTTTAAAGTTATACCATGCTGTTCCAATCCGCAATCAGCTTATGATCAGTAGAAGGTCGTGGTTCTTGGACAACTACCAATACTAAGAATGAAGAGAGTGCACAGCTAAGTTAGTGTTGAATCCCTTTCACTCTTTTCCCCCCGAGTAGTGGTGCCTCGACTGCCCACTCTACAGATACACCCAGTGTGTTTCCAATTATGTGAATTAGACTGACTGCAGCACAGCAAATTGGCCGGTAGAATCTCTATGCAGGAAAAGCTTCCCATCTCTTATTAGTCTCAGTGGAGTGTCATAGGTCAGACCCCCACCAATTATAATGTGATTGTATAGTATCTAGTGGGGTCCATTAAGTATTTTCAAGGTGTCCATCGGTTTGATACGGAATAAAGTGCTGCCTTTGGGACAAAGCATCCTTGTGGTGCCTCCGACAATGGTACAGGTGGATTTCTAGGGAACCTGTTAACAGGTTTTCCTAATAAAAAGTAGACCACCACCTTTAAGGCCTCTTTTACAGTATTTTAGTAAGCTGTATGTAAATCCTCATACAGTGTGGTCTGATGAGTGTCTCTGGTCTTTCTTCGACACCTCCTCTTTCAAGGCAATCGGCATCCTCCTTGCATCATGTGGATGATGTGTTCTACTTGCCACACAGTGTTCACCAATCAGGTTCCTGCGCAGTCGACACACCATATGGGAGTATTATGAAATGCATTTATTGTGCTGTGGAGAGCTGATTGGGGACTTACAGCTTACTAGAATACTGTAAAAGAGGCTTTAAAGTCTATGGCTGAACTTCATGTTGGGAAAACGTGGTGACAGGTTCCCTTTTAAAACTCACATTTCTCTCTAATTAAAGGCCTTTATCCACATTACATAGATGCCAACCAACAGTCTAATATCATTGGGGGTCTCTGAACTCCTCCCCAACAAATTTATCAAACATTGTAAGACAAAAATCATCAATGTATGCACAAGGGAAACTGTCTTCAAAAAGTGATCTCATGATGATTTCTCCCTTCTATATTTACATAAAATGTATGACAATCAATAGAAATTCTTTACTAATGAATTTTTTTTTTCTGCCCTCAGGTTACTTGTGATGCTTAGAAGAATGAACAGATCCACCTATCCATAATGCCTAGCAGCATGTCAGGTATGGTCATAGCCTTTGTAATGGTTACATAGTAGACCAGAGAAAAAGTTTCTCAGGACCCTCATTAATAGGTCCAGCCTGATGTCGTAATTGCAATGTGACATATAGAAAACATTATGCGGGGTCTACTAATCAGAAAAAGCACAGTGAATGCCGGTATCTTAGGAGGGGATTGGCAGGGTTCTACACCGGATCAGGGTCCTGCAAATCTTATGGCTCAATGCTACGACATAGTTCTTGTACTATTGATTACTAGAAAAAATGCCTCGCTTCTTCTAGTTTGAACAAGTCTTGTCTTTAAGATTAAATATTTCTATTGTTAACAAAAATGTAGCTTCAAGAAAGGAATAATTCTGTCTGGAAAAAAAGGAATTCAATTACAGTCTGTTGTTTTTATAGATGAGAGTATGAATCCTTTTATCTTTCACTTTGATTTACTTTTGATGAACCAGACATATGCAAGTCCACAATGCTCTTCCTGGCTGATTTGTTTTGACTTTCCCATGGTGCTACACAGAGAAGCAGTGTGTTTCAGGTGTGCATTAAAATACATCCACGGGTGTGTCTCTAATTAACTCAGATGTTGCCAATAAACCTATCAGAAGCTTCCAAAGGTATGACATCCTCATATAGGCTGTCCCATATTGTTTAAAGGCACAGTACTCTTAAGGCCCCATCACACACAGAGATAAATCTTTGGCAGATCTGTGGTTGCAGTGAAATCATGGACATCTTGTTCCATTTGTACATGGCCACAAACCTGGCACCAATTGTCCACAATTTCACTGCAACCACAGATCTGCCGCAGATTTATCTCTGTGTGTGACAGGGCCTTTAGTGTATGTAAACTTTTGACTTTGCAGAAAGTAATAAATATGCCTTAAAATATTCTCTCTCTCTCTCTGTCTGTCTCTCATAAAGTCTCTCTCTGTATCAGGTACTATTGACATGAATTTCTCACCACTTGTCAGTAGCAACCCATCCAATCCACACAGACAAAGAAATCAAATCATAGATGTCCATAAATTTATTGATGTGTAATAATGAGAAATAACACATGGAAAAAGTATTGAACATGCTTACTGAGATTTATTTAATAGTTCATACAAGAGTCTTTTGTTAATGATCGCTTCAAGATGCCTCCTGAACAGAGAAACTATTCACATACATTGCTCAGGTGTGATTTTGGACCATTGTTGCACACAAACACTCTTCAAATCCTGAATGTTCTGTGGGATCCTTCTATGGACTCCGAGCTTTAGTTCATTTCATATATTTTCAATTGGATTCAGGTCAAGTCATTGGCTGGGCCATTCTATAAGCTTTATTTTCTTTCTCTGAAGCTAAGTGAGAGTTTCTTTGGCTGTGTTTGGGATCATTGTCTTGTGTACATGTCCATCTTTTTTCATCTTCATCATCCTGGTAGATAGCAGTAGATTTTTATCAAGAATGTCTCACTACATTTGCCCATTCATCCTTCCTTCAATTATATGAAGTTTTCTAATGCTGAAAAATAGCCCAATATCATAATGTTCCCACTATCAAACTTCACTGTTGGTCTGGTGTTTTGTGGGGTGATATGCAGTACCTTCTGGCATCCAAACATGGTGAATATTATATATATATTATATTATATTATGGCATTCAAAGGCTATGTTCACACACTCTAATCTATTACTGCATTTTTGGTGCATTTTTGAGGTCACCAAGATGCACCTACATGCATGCATTTCAATCTCTCAGCAAAGTCTATGAGATTTATATTTTGCTGTCTACACAGTGCATCTTTTTTTGGCTCAATCTTGGCTGCATTTTTGAAGATGCCGCCAAGATGCAGCATGTCAATTCTTTTTGCGTTTTTGCCTGTGTTTTTGAGCCTTTCCAGTCAAAACGTGTCTAAAATGCATGCTTTGTTATGCGTTTTTGTCACGAATGCGTTTTCTGGGGCTAAAAATGCTGCATCATTGTCATTAACAAAAAATGCAGTGTGTGAACTTAGCCACAGAGTTCAATTTTTGTCTCATCTGACCAGATTATATTCTCCTAGTATTTCACAGGCTTGTGTAAATTTTGTTGAGCAAACTTTAAATGCACTTGAATATGCTTTATGTTCAGCAAAGAAGCCTTGCGTGGTGAGCGTGCATACAGGCCATGGAGGTTCAGTGTATTACTTATTGATTTTTTTTAAACAATTGTACCTGCTTATTCCAGGTGAAAGATGTTCTTTCCAGTTCCGTAGTATGGCGCCAAGAATACTCACTGGAGCCTTCAGTAGTTTAGAAATTCTTCTGTAACCAATGCCATCAGTATGTTTTACAAAAATAAGATTGCGAAGGTCTTGAGAAAGCTCACTTGTTTTACCCATCATGAGATGTTTGTTATTTGGCACATTGGTAAGGCGACACCTTTTCTTTAAATCAAGTTTTATTGAAAGTCACATAGAAGAACAATAGATATACAATTCTTAGATGAGTGCAATAATTACTAACATGGAAATCATGGTACAAACCTACATAAAAATTAGACACCTTTTTATAGGCCATCAGTTGAAGCAGCTGATATTATTTTTCACTAAGTGGCAGGATTGCTTTCTAAATACTGATAAAAAAAAATTCCCCTATGTTATTTCTCATTACTACACATAATTTCATATATTTACATCTAAGGTTTGATTTTTTTTTTGTCAGTGTGGCATGGATGGGTTGCTACCGACATCTGGTGAGAAATTCATGTCAATAGCATCTTTAAATTAGTGACGTGTTCAATACTTATTTCACTAGTTATAGCTACCATATGTCTATAAATAGCTTAGAATGAAAACATCCCGATAGATAAAGAGGGATATATGTATGTATGTAAACCCTATCACTCCAGTACAATTGTTATATTTAGAGATGAAAATATTTCTGAAAAAAAATCATCAAGACAGGTACAGAGTGATATACTGTGTGTGTGTATATATATATATATATATATATATATATATATATATATATATATATATATATATATATACATATCACTCTGTACCTATCTTGATGATTTTTTTTCAGAAATATTTTCATTTCTAAATATAACTACTGTACTGGAGTGCTAGGCTTTAAATTCTGCACCCTGCAATTAGTGAGAGCTGTTATTGGTATTCTGATTAGTGTGTTGTTTTAATAATTTGCTTTACAGAGTGCACAGGTTAAGGCCCTGTGCGCACACTGCGTTTTTACCCCCGGTTTTACCCGCGGTTTTGCTGCAGAAATTTCTTGAGAAATGTTTGTAATCTTTCTGCAGACATTTCCCAGCAAAACCTATGGGCAAAAAAATAGCTGTGCGCACACTGCATTTTTTTCCTCAAGAAAATTCTTTCTGCAGAATTTCTTGAGAAAATTTCTTGAGAAAATGTGCATGTCACTTCTTTTCCGCAGGTACCTGCGGTATTTCACTCCATTCACTGTAATGAAATCGCAAAATACCGCGGGTATACCGCAGGTAGCAAATGATGTGCGGTATACCCTCGGTATAGCCGCGGTTTACCTGCGGTAATGTTCATCACTACCCTGTGGTTTGCAGGGAAGTGATGTCATTATGACAGGAAGAGGAAGCGGAGCAGAGTAAACACACACAGATCACACTCCCTGGACGCCGCACAGAAGCACTTCCGTGTGACCTCCAGGTGCCCGTGCAGTCTGTGTCCCACTCCAGCCCCGCGGCTGCCTGCACTGCAGTGTCAGTGTCTGCCCGCAGTATCAGCAGCTTCTCACACTGCAGTGCTGGCAGCCGCGGGGATGACGAGCGCTGACTTCAGGAGGTTAGATGAGATGATTACCTGCTGTGATGATCTCCTGCACTACTGACGTCACCGCTGTCACTGCTTTGAATGCCCATCTCGCAGGCGGCCCGAGACTGTCACTAGCGGTGACATCACGGGCTCTCGCGATACTGCTGAGAACGCAGCGGGCATAGATGTCAGTGACAGCGCTGATGTCAGCAGAGCAAGTGATTGTCACTGCAGGTAATGATCTCATCTAACCTCCTGAAGTCAGCGCTCGTCATCCCCTGCAGTGACCTGTGCTGACCTATTGATGTTAGCTCAGGTCACTGCACTACTCTCCCAGCCAATGGGAAACATTCTGTTCTTCATTGACTGGGACAGTGACTATGGTATGGATTACGCCGGACCTGGAATTGATTGTTCTTTTCAATAAATTGGTGAAAGAAGGAATGTTTTGGGGAGTGTTTTTTCAAATAAAACTTTTTTTGTGTAGTCTATTTTTTACTTCTTACTGACTGGGTTGGTGGTGTCAGGTGTGTGATAGACGCTTGACATCACTAACCCCAGGGCCTGATGCCAGGTGACATTACACATCTGGCATCAACCCCATATATTACCCCGTTTGCCACCGCACAAGGGCAATGGGATGAGTTGGGGCAAAGCGCCAGGATTGGCACATCTAATGGATGCGCCACTTCTGGGGCGCCTGTAGCCTGCTATTTTTAGGCTGGGGAGTGTCCAATAACAGTGGACCTCCCTAGTCTGAGAATACCAGACCACAGCTGTCTGCTTTACCTTGGCTAGTGATCCAATTTGGGGGGGCCCCACGTTTTTTGTTTTAAATTATTTATTTAATGTAAAATAACAGTGTGGGGTGCCCTCTGTTTTGGATTACCCGCCAAGGTGAAGCTGCCAGCTGTGGTTTGCCGTTTCCTTTACCCTAGCTGGCTACAAAAGATATGGGGGAACCTCACGTAGTTTATTTTTAATTATTTATTTATTATTTATTTATTTTTTGGCTAAATACAAGGCTAAGCACCCTTTAGTGCCACATGAAGTCACTAAAGGGTGTCAGCTTAGAATATGCAGGGGGGTGGGACATTATATATGTTTTTCTCATCTATTATCTATCTATCCCTCTATCCATTATATGTCTATCTATCGATTATCTATCTATTATCTATATTATTTATGGCAGCTACAGCATAAAAAACCGCAGGGATCAAAAAATGCATAAAAATCGCGGAAAAATCGCGGCAAAAACGCATGTGTTTTTCCCCCGATTTCGGTGCGATTTTTTACTGCAAGTGCAGTAATCTTCAACTCCCAGAAGTTTCTCAAGAAATTTTCTTGAGAAAAATCACTTTTTTAGTGCACACATAGCCTAAAGGCAACACTGAATAAAACCGTTATGAGTTTTAGAACATATAGTTCATTTTCCTTGACCCACATTTTCAGTAATAACAATAGGTTAAAAGAATGCAGAGTATGGAGTGTAAACATATTAGCCATAACATTAAAACTACCTGCCTAAGGTAGTGTGAATCCCACTTCTCACCCTAAACCAGCTCCAACCTAAAAAGGCATTGACTTTATAAAATATCTGAAGGTGTCACGTCACATGTAGTGATGGGCGAGCACTAAAATGCTCGGCTGCTTGTTACTCCAGTCGAGCAGGTGAGATGCTCTGAAATGGCTCAATTTGAATAACAAGTATAATGAATGTCAATGATTTTTAATTTTTTTGGGGACACAGAATTTAAATAAAATGTTTTTACCGCCAGTAACAGCCAATCAGAGACAGCAAAAGGCTCTCACTGGGGTGACTGCTGACATCATGCAGTGAAGGGAGCCTGTGCTTTGTGTTAGTTGTTTCACAGATGAAAATCGATCTTTTTAAAGGGAACCTGTTATCAAGTTTTGCTCTATAAGCTGCGGCAACAACCAGTGAGCTCTTATATACATCATACTAGAACACTGTACATAAGAGCCCAAGCCACTCTGTAGAATGTAAAAAAGAGCTTTATTCTACTCACCTGCAGGGCGGTCCGATGGGTGTCGTCGGTCTCGTTCCAGCGCCTCTACTATTTTGTGCAGTCGCAGTCCTCCTTCCCAACGCCATATGGATGACAAGTCCTACACTTTTTCAACACTTTTTACATGCTAAACAAGCTACATCAGGATAAAGAGGCTGAAATGCTGAATAAAACGTAGTTTTTTGTTTTCATTTTCCATCTACATTGCAAAGTTATTAGTCTGAAAGATTGCCTTTGTAGCCTATCAGTTGTGAGGTAAGCTTCCATGGACTAGACTTGTTTTTCTACTATGCCCCATGAATGCTCTACAAATTTGATGTTTGTGGAATCTGGAGACTAGGTCAACACATTTGAACATGGTGGTATTTCACCAACCATTCCTGAACAGGTTTTGTGGTGTGGCATTCATGAAAATAAAATGAAAGTATGCAAATTCTTGCTTTGGAGGATCATTTTTTGATTATGTAATTTTCATTCTCATCATTTTACAGTTTACACGGTATACTAAAGTTTTTTATACTAGTATCCTGGATTGTAGACATAGATTCCCTTCAACAACTTTCTAAGTGACTTGTCAGTAGGATTAACCCTCCTAAGGGTAAGTTCACACAGTGCGTTTTTCGCGGCGTTTTTGCGCGTTTTTTGGGTGCGTTATTGCTCAGAAAACTGCATGAATTTGCTTCCCCAGCAAAGTCTATGAGTTTTCATTTTTGCTGTCTGCACACAGCGTTTTTTTTAGCTGCGTTTTTGTGGGCACCATAAAAACGCAGCATTTCAATTATTTTTGCGTTTTCCACCCATTGAGTTCAATGAGATGTTCAAAAACGCAATGAAAACCGCAAATTGCAAATATAGCTGCGTTTTAGTGCGTTTTTATGACTAAAAACGCAGCTATAAACGCAAGGGGTGGGTAGTAAAGTGACAAGTACAGGAAGAGGATTCCTTCTGTCAGTAAACACAGAAGCGTGAATCCTCCTGGTACCGCCACCGCTGCTTCCATTTCCCACCCGATGCCATGTCCGATCCCGTGCAGGAGGTGGAAGCGGCTGCTAAATCAAAAAGTGAACAGTAGAAAAATGGCATACTCACCTGTCTGCAGACTCCCGCTGCCATGTCCGCTCTTAGCTCCTCTCCCGGTACCGCCACCCCCGCTCCGGCCGTGTGCTGGCTCCCAGGCACGTATGATAGCTGCAGGACCTGGCGCTGATCACCTGATGCGGTCATCTGACGCATCAGCTGATCGTACGTCTCGTGGTGACGTCGGATTTTACCGCCTGGCCAGCTATCAGCTGATGCCGTCAGGAGACTTCATCACTGATTACCGGCAGCTCCTGCAGCGGTCGGACAGGAATCAGCACGGACGTATGTAGTTGTTTTTTTGTTTTTTGTTTTTGTTGGGTTTTTTTTGCACTGATGCATCAGCCTAGACTGTACAGCGAGCGAGCGCCGAGTGACTGATTCTCTGGCACTTGCAGTCAGTTCATGACAGCTGCAGAGAGGCCGGGGTGATCTCCGGAGTTCAGGTGAGAGCACCGGAGATTAGCCCGAGATGTCTGCAGCTGTCATGAACTCAACCGCAAGTGCCGGAGAATCAGTCACTCGGCGCTCGCTGTAAAGTCCAGTCTGCACGCCAGAGCTCAGGTGAGAACTCTGGAGTGCAGTGCAGGTACCTGAATCCAGGCCTGACATTACTAGAGTTTCCTCCAGTAGCCAGTCCAACGCTGCACAGAAGTGTGTAGTTTGTTTTTTTTGGGGTTTTTTTGCACTGATGCATCAGCTGATTGTATAAAAGCCGTTTATACAATCAGCTGCTGTGTCATGTGATTCAGGCCTTGAACCTGACACATCATCTGATCGCTTTGCCTTCCAGCAAACCGATCAGATGATATTGGATCCGGATTGGACGTCGCGAGACCCTTGACCCAGGATTACTGCGGAGGGGGGTTCTTTATTTCAATAAAGATGGAGTCACTAATTGTGTTGTTTTATTTCTAATAAAAATATTTTTCTATGTGTTGTGTTTTTTTTTATCTTTACGAGAAATTTATGGTGGCCAAGTCTAATATTGGCGTGACACCATGAATTTCGGGCTTAGGGCCAGCTGATAATACACAGCTAGCCCTAACCCCATTATTACCAGCGAGCCACCTGGCATCAGGGCAGCTGGAAGAGTTGGATACAGCGCCAGAAGATGGCGCTTCTATGAAAGCGCCATTTTTTGGGGTGGCTGCAGACTGCAATTCGCAGCGGGGGTGCCCAGAAAGCTTGGGCACCCTGCATTGCGGATTCCAATGCCCAGCTGCCTAGTTGTACCTGGCTGGACAAAAATTAGGCGAAGCCCATGTCATTTTTTTTTTTAATTATTTCATGAAATTCATAAAATAATTAAAAAAAAAGGGCTTCCCTATATTTTTGGTTCCCAGCCGGGTACAAATAGGCAGCTGGGGCATGGGGGCAGCCCGTACCTGCCTGTTGTACCTGGCTAGCATACAAAAATATGGCGAAGCCCATGTCATTTTTTTTGTTTGGGGGGCAAAGAAATCCTGCATACAGTCCTGGAAGGAGGATGCTGAGCCTTGTAGTTCTGCAGCTGCTGTATGCTCTCTTGCACACACTATTGGATGGAGGATGCTGAGCCTTGTAGTTCTGGAGCTGCTGTCTGCTCTCCTGCATCCACTAGTGGAGAATGAAGAACATATTGAAGAAGGAAATGGCATCAGACCTTTTTTTTTTTTCAACAATCTTTAATGGCAATGTTCACTGATAAAAAAAACGCATAAAAACGCAGCAAAACACAGCAGAAAATGCACCAAAACGCCGTAAAAACGCATGCATTTTTGCCGCGTTTTTTTTGCTGTGGGTGCGTTTTTGTGCGTTTTTTGCAGCAAAAAACGCACACAAAAAACGCAGCGTCAAAAAGACGCAATGTGTGAACTTAGCCTAACTTGTCTATATGGGCATGTAGGTCACAGGAAGCTGAATAAAATGATACCTTAATTGCAACCTGTCATGTCATTCTTGATATTAAACCAGCCCAAATGTGTTTTACATGATGCAATGTGCATCACTAGCATGTTTTTTTTTGTTTGTTTTTTTTTAGATTCAGTCCAGTCACTCATGGAGTTCCGCCTTGGTGATGGCGGGTCAACGTCCAATTTTGGAAGTTGACTTGACATCACCTGACATCAAAGGTTACTGCAGCCCGGGGTCACATGATGGGGATGAGTAGACAGCGATAGCGCCGCTCACAGGCACTATTGACAACTGAAGGTATTTAGAAAAAGCCTTCGGTCTCAGCTGTACACTGATATGGCCACTATGCTTTGTAGTGGGCTACCTCTTTAATGCCTTAGAGTTCAGTCATAGGGGCAGCACTTTTGCTGGGATCAGTCACTTGTCAGTCACGCTCAGACATGATTATTTTTTGAACTTGTAACGCCCCCTACATTGTAATTCATTATATCACAGGTCCTTCACAAAACACTTCTCTGCTGAGCTCTGCGGATTACAGTCACATGATCGTGACATCACACAGGTCCTTCACACCATTTCTCCTAGGCTGATCTGTCACGCAACAGGCGTGGCGAGCGCGTTCAGACCAAAAAGGAGTCTGGCACACAATGAAAAAACACCAAAACAATACCACAAACTGGCGTGGAACACCGGGGGCACAATACATTAGAGGTCCCTGCCGCTAGAAAGAGGAGTGAGGGGGCACCTCTGGAACTCACCTCAAGCTGACTCCAAAGCTCCCTAACGTCCCTATACAGGTTCTTTCAACCTGTTGATGAGCAGGATACCTTGGGCCCTCAGCTGGCCCTAATCTCACCCTGTTTAGTGAATAGGTTTACAAGTTCACTAGACTCGCTATTACAATACAGAAACACAAGGGAAGGAAAACAAACAAAGGAAATACCACAACACAAATGGCTTCTGGAAAGCTTCAACTTTGCTCCTTTCACCAAGGGGGCCAGTATACAAATGGATTTGTATCAACAGCAGGGATTGCTGGGTAACACCTCTATTTAAACCTTATGGGCGTGACTACTAAATAATTTCAGCTGAAGCACTCTACTAGAGACTGCTGGAGAAGCTGCCAGCAGAAGAACTGACATTAACCATTTAGGTACTAAAGAAAACGACACCAAATTTAAATGTGGATAACCTAATGGATATAAGAGGCTGCAATCCGGAAGCTGTCACTAGACTCCAAAATCTGCCACTGGTCTCTACATACAGGGAGACGAACATGACATGATCTTAATATATCTAATAAAGCTTAAAAATTATTTTTATCTTTTGAGTTGTTTTTTTTTGTGTGAATAGGTTCTTCATATAATATTCTATATTGATTCGAAACATCAATATTTTAATATTCATTTCTTTTTGGTTTGTTTTTTAGTTTTTTTTTTTAATTGTCTGCTGGCCCTTTCTCCTGCTTAAAGCCAATGGGCCAATGACTTTAGTATACAAATGAGAGGCAATAAGCAGATTCAGCACAGTTCTGCTAGTGTTAGAAAAAAATATTTTAGTGCTTTGAGAAAAAGGTAGAAAAAGTAACTATATCACCTATCTAATTCTGCTATAACGTTAAAAATCATCATATGATGTTTTAAAGATCATTCGGCTTGTATGGGCCATTAGCTAAACTGAAGACTTAGCTGCAATTAAGCAGTTCATGGATAGAAATACTCTTTTCAAAAGTGAGGCATCCTTATAAACACATTGAAACCAGAAAAGACAGGAGTTTTTATAAGGCAAAAATGAGAAATTTATTTATTGATGCAAAAAAATCACACACGTTTAAAAGCATGTATTAATAGAACATACAAGTAAAAGTAGTGCTATAGAGGGGAAACACCCAAAGATAAGTGGGGCAGAGAAGCACGCTCATAAGTTTATCACAGACATGGGTAAATACATCAGGCTCTCATAAATAGAGTACAAAAAACTGTAAAAGTAAATCAAGCCTTAAGTCAAATGCTCACCCATTCTTAAAAGAGCGTCGCAACTGCGTCCCACAAATCAATAAGACCCAACCAACGCGCGTTTCGCGTCGTACATCACAGCTTCATGATGAAGCTGTGGTTGGGTCTTATTGATTTGTGGGACGCAGTTGCGACGCTCTTTTAAGAATGGGTGAGCATTTGACTTAAGGCTTGATTTACTTTTACAGTTTTTTGTACTCTATTTATGAGGGCCTGATGTATATACCCATGTCTGTGATATTATTGAAACGCGCGTTGGTTGGGTCTTATTGATTTGTGGGACGCAGTTGCGACGCTCTTTTAAGAATGGGTGAGCATTTGACTTAAGGCTTGATTTACTTTTACAGTTTTTTGTACTCTATTTATGAGGGCCTGATGTATATACCCATGTCTGTGATAAACTTATGAGCGTGCTTCTCTGCCCCACTTATCTTTGGGTGTTTCCCCTCTATAGCACTACTTTTACTTGTATGTTCTATTAATACATGCTTTTAAACGTGTGTGATTTTTTTGCATCAATAAATAAATTTCTCATTTTTGCCTTATAAAAACTCCTGTCTTTTCTGGTTTCATATGCTAAAATGGAGTGGTTTCTTTGAAAAATTTTGATAATGATTGAGATGTGCTTCTTGGTCAAATATATAACATATCTTATAAACACATTGCATTACTTTTCTGGAACTTTCATAATTTATAACATGTATTATATGCTAGTATTTCCTATTGCAAATAGATTAAACATATTTATCAATACACAGTGCAAACTTACAGGAGAGATATTTAGTCTGTGCCTATCATATTGGTTCATGCTGTTGGATAGGTTTTACACCACCAATTAATTGTCTTACTTTTTGCATAAAAATTTAACTCTTTACACTTATTTAAATCACAATTCTAGAACCTTACCTGGGCTGTTTTAATGCACAGGAAAAACTCTGTCCATCACATAAAGAAACAGTGTTAGGTGCTTATATAACATTTTTTTAGGCTGGAGCTACATGACGGCTCTGGTCATACGAAAGCAATTTTCAGACAGGTCACGCAAGAAAAATATTTGTGCTATTTGTCTGCAACATTTAGGGGTACTTTGCACTCTACGATATCGCAGATGCGATGTCGGTGGGGTCAAATCGAAAGTGACGCACATCCGGCGTCGCTGTCGATATCGTAAATGTGTAAATCCTTTATGATACGATTAACGAGCGCAAAAGCGTCGTAATCGTATCATCGGTATAGTGCCCGACATTTCTATAATGTAGCTGCAGCGATGGTACGATGTTGTTCCTCATTCCCCTGCGGCAGCACACATCGCTCTGTATGAAGCCACAGGAGCGAGGAACATCTCCTACCTGCGTCCTGTGGCTCACACCGGCTATGCGGAAGGAAGGAGGTAGGCGGGATGTTTACGTCCCGCTCATCTCCGCCCTTCCGCTTCTATTGGCCGCTTGCCGTGTGACGTCGCTGTGACGCCGCACGACCCGCCCCCTTAGTAAGGAGGCGGTTCGCCGGCCAGAACGACGTCGCAGGGCAGGTGAGTGCATGTGAAGCTGCCGTAGCGATATTGTTCGCTACTGCAGCAATCACAAAATATCGCTGCTGCGACGGGGGCGGGGACTATCGCGCTCGGCATCGCAGCATCGGCTTGCGATGTCGTAGTGTGCAAAGTACCCCTTAGAGTTGCAAATTGGCTTTTTTTTCTTGCAGCCATCACAGTTGCAGGAAATAATGTGGCCCGTTGACAATCATTAGCTGCTATGATGCAATGTGATGTCGCAGTCTTAATGTTTTAATATATTAGTAGGTGAATTTTTTTAAGAACAGAAAATCGTTGTAATTTTGGTAACATTTGCAATAACGTTTTAGAAATGGACCCCCATTGTGCTCTGAATGAACTCTGTATAGTTCACAAAATGAAGCAGCAGCCACTGCATTAGACACGACCTGGGAAAAAGAGTGACTTGTATACAGCCTTGATTTAGTAACACATAAGATCATAACGCTAGAAGATGCAATTGGAATTGGAGTCACACACAGATCCAGAAGCATGGGGTGCCCACATGAAAAGATTAATACTATTAAAGGGAACCTGTCAGGTCCCATATGTGTTCTGACCTACAAGCAGTGTGATATGTGGCCTTGTAACCCCTTCCTAGCCATCCCTGTGTTGTAATATTGTGTAATATGAATGTATAAAAAAACGTTTTATTACTTACGTGTACCCTATGTAAATGATTAGAGGCTCTCTAGTGCCCTCTGCGTCACATCGTCCCATGGGCGTTTGCAAGCTTACCGTGGTATCACGCCCCTGTGGGCATGATACCATGGATTTATATGAGCGACGTCACCATCAGCTCCTTGAGATCCAGCGCATGCGCACTTACCATTCCCCCAGCCTTCTTATCTGGGTGCTTGCTTCTCGGCTTCAGACGTGCTTTGCGCATGGTCGGAACCGCAGGAGTCTTCTGAACATGCACAGTGCATGTCTGAAGCCAACAAGCATGTAAACGCCCAGGGGGCTAGAGCCTCTGAACATGTACATAGAGAACATGTAAGTAATAAAACTTTTTTTTTATACATTCATATTACACAATATTACAACACAGGGATGGGTAGGAAGGGGTTTCTAGGCCACACATCACCCTGCTTGTAGGTCAGAACGCATATGGGACCTAACAGGTTCCCTTTAAAGTGAATCTGTCAGCACATTTTTGCTACCTCACCTGAGAGCGGCATAATGTAGGCAAAGAGATTCTGAATCCAACAATGTATCACTTATTTTACTAAGGGCAGCCGTTCTGGCAGAATCAGAATTTTTAGATTCAGCCATCTAGCAGAGCTGAGAGAGCTGCCCGCGCCCACACCAGGCTCCCTATAGAGATTGTACATTTACAGTGAAGTGTCAATCAGAGGAGGGGGCGTGCCGGACTGCTGTGCACTAGACAATGTACAGTCATGGCCAAAAGTTTTGAGAATGACACCAAAATTATATTTTCACATGATCTGTTGCCCTCTGGTTTTTAATTGTGTTTGTCTGATGTTTACATCACATACAGAAATATAATTGCAATCATATTATGAGTACCAAAAGGTTACATTGACAGTTAGAATGAGTTAATGCAGCAAGTCAATATTTGCAGTGTTGACCCTTCTTCTTCAGGACCTCTGCAATTCTCCCTGGCATGCTCTCAATCAACTTCTGGACCAAATCCTGACTGATAGCTGTCCATTCTTGCATAAGCAATGCTTGCATTTTGCCAGAATTTGTTGGTTTTTGTTTGTCCACCCATCTCTTGATGATTGCCCACAAGTTCTCAATGGGATTAAGATCCGGGGAGTTTCCAGGCCATGGACCCAAAATCTCTATGTTTTGTTCCATGAGCCATTTAGTGATCACCTTTGCTTTATGGCAAGGTGCTCCATCATGCTGGAAAAGGCATTGTTGGGCGCCAAACTGCTCTTGGACAGTTGGGAGAAGTTGCTCTTGGAGGACATTCTGGTACCATTCTTGATTCATGGCTTTGTTTTTAGGCAAGACTGTGAGTGAGCCGATTCCCTTGGCTGAGAAGCAACCCCACACATGAATCGTTTCAGGATGCTTAACAGTTGGCATGAGACAAGACTGGTGGTAACGCTCACCTCTTCTTCTCCTAATAAGCTGTTTTCCAGATGTCCCAAACAATCGAAAAGGGGATTCATCTGAGAAAATGACTTTACCCCAGTCCTCAGCAGTCCACTCCCTGTACCTTTTGCAGAATATCAGTCGGCCCCTGATGTTTTTTCTGGAGAGAAGTGGCTTCTTTGCTGCCATCCTTGAAACCAGGCCTTGCTCAAGCAGTCTCCGCCTCACAGTGCGTGCAGAAGCACTCACACCAGCCTGCTGCCATTGCTGAGCTAGCTCAGCACTGCTGGTAGTCCGATCCCGCAGCTGAAACAGTTTTAAGATACGGTCCTGGTGTTTGCTGGTCCTTCTTGGGCACCCTGAAGCCTTTTTGGCAACAATGGAAGCTCTCTCCTTGAAGTTCTTGATGATGCGATAGATTGTTGACTGAGGTGCAATCTTTGTAGCTGCGATACTCTTCCCTGTTAGGCCATTTTTGTGCAGAGCAATGATGGCTGCACGTGTTTCTTTAGAGATAACCATGGTTAACTGAAGAGAAACAATGATACCAAGCACCAGCCTCCTTTTAAAGTGTCCAGTGGTGTCATTCTTACTTAATCATGACTGATTGATCGCCAGCCCTGTCCTCATCAACACCCACACCTGTGTTAATGGAACAATCACTGAAACAATGTTAGCTGCTCCTTTTAAGGCAGGAATGCAATGATGTTGAAATGTGTTTTGGGGGTTAAAGTTCATTTTCTTAGCCAATATTGACTTTGAAAGTAATTGCTGTTAAGCTGATCACTCTCTATGACATTCTGGAGTATATGCAAATTGCCATTAGAAAAACTTAAGCAGTAGACTTTGTAAAAATTAATATTTGTAGCATTCTCAAAACTTTTGGCCATGACTGTAGTCCGACCAATGGTAAGTCCTGCTGCTTATACAAAAATAGCAAATAAACAACAGATCAGATCTTGACAAGACAAGCATGCCTGAATTTTATGTTTTAACCCTTGCAGCATGCTGTGTTCATATTATATAATAAAAATTTGACAGATTCCCTTTAAAAGTGCATGAGAGGTTCGACCCTATTATAGATTTTGCATTGAGACCCAGTATGCCACTGGTAACAGAATAAAAATAATATGCAGGTGATACATAATCATACTACTGATAAATACCAAGAAATATGTCACTGGAGAAATGCATCCCATAAAGTGGATGAAACTGAAACAGGTTTAAAGTGTAATTAAATGTTTATATGCACTATGCAGAAGTGCTCGGCTCACCAGTCAGAAAGCCTCAGCCCCTGCATGAGCAAAGTGGTGTCAGTGGAAAGGCTCTGTCCATACACTGCTGTGTGCACACTCATGGAGGGGCTGAGCACTTCTGCAACATCATTCAGGCGATCTCTGGGGGTCTCGGGTCCCAACTCTACATGGTCCACAACACATTAAAGGGTTTCCAGCAAATAAAACATTTATAAAAGTTTAGTTAAATTTTAAGGCAATTTAGCCATTTAGTTTTTTCTGGATATGCTTTTTTTTCTAGATCTTTGTATTTGAAATATAAAGGTAAAAAAGTGTCCACACAAAAAAAACAACAAAAAATCTGAAGAAACATTTCTAAAAAAATACGGGTGAATTCGTGACTTTCTTTTAGAAAGCTAAAAATAGCCAAAAATCCATGATTTAGAACTGGGTCTCTGGTGGGTAGGATGGCAAGTGTTCTATACACAAATATATTCATAGATTTGCATTACTTCCAATAATAACACCATAGAAATCTGGCATTGCCCCTATTGGGCCACATGTTTTCTGGTCTGAACTAGTGATGAGCAAATAAATGTATTCATCACTATTTGCTATTTGCAGAATAGTGTGATATTCGGGGCATACGTTATATAGCAAGTAATGGTGTATTCACCTCGCTATATTCGGATCTCCCGCCCAGCATGTTTGATGGCTGATTTTCAGCCACTAAACATGCTGGGATTTTTAATCAATCACACTAAGGCTATGTGCGCACGTTGCGTATTGCCGTGACAAATATTTTGCAGCAATTTGTCAGAGCATGTGCGCTTCAGATCACTGCAGAAGCACTTCGTAATGGATGCAGTGGTCTGCAGCATAGATGCCGATTTCCTGCGCTCGGTATGCTTCCTGTCCCATAGACAGAGTGGGAGCATCCAAAGCGCACGAAAGAAGTGACAGGTTGCTTTTTTGACCGCAGCGATTTGGATTAAAATTTCAGCATGCAAATCACTGCGCTCTCAAATGCAACCTGCGGATGGATTATGCACAATCTACATAGAATGTGGAGAGGACGCAGGACGCATGCGTTTATGCTGCAGTGCAATACGTAGTGTAAATGCATGAAATTACGTAACGTGCGCACACAGCCTAATGCGTCTCCCGACCAACTGCGTCTGTGATTAGTTGCAGTCATATAGCTGTCACTCAGCATGGGGGAGGGTCTGACTGCAACCACTCACAGACGCCACTGGTTGCGAGAAGCAGTGAATATGTATAAGCCTAATGAGTGGGTAGGGAAGAAGAATGAGAGGGCACAGGAGCAGTGTGACAGCCGCGCTGCACTGTGATCTGTGAGTATGAAGCAAAGAGAGAGAATAAGTGGCATAATACTGTGACATCCTTAGGCGTAAGAGACACGGCGAGAAAATCGGTGCGAGTGGAGAGGGATAAAACATCGCATGCCACTCGGACCAATTATACCCTGTGTGTCAGCGCACATGAGCGATTATTTTCTCAGCCCTAATTGCACCGAGAAAACAATCGCAGCATGCTGCCACTGTAATGCAAGACTCTTTTCTCTCGCACCCATTCAAGTGAATGGGGCGAGAGAAAAATCGCACTGCACTCGCGGTACACCGGTGTACCGTGCGTGCAGCACAAGAATTGCAGTGGCTGGCTACGGAGGACAGAGGGAGAGAAGTCCCTCCCTCCCCTCCTCAGTGCCGGCCCGCCCCTCTGCAGCACTGGCCCGCCCCTCCTGAGAGCCGGCCCGCCCCCTGCAGCTGAGGTGCGCTCGCATGGTCTGACCGCAGTCGCAGGGATACTAGCATGACACTCGGCTCCTGCTGTGCTGCCAGCGTGAGCCGAGTGTCATGCAAGCATCGCAGTAGTGCCCCGTGTGGCCCCGGCCTTATTCTCAGAAACCATATGTGAGTCCGAAATGTATGCAGACATCTTCTCCAGGCTCTCCCCATTCAGTTTCATCACTTTCCCATCCATTTCAGCCTTTTCCTCAGGCCCTCAGACCTCTTTGTTGGGTCCAGCAGAAAATTACTCGCATTTCCCTTTGACTTGCATTGTACTCGCTATTCGAAATGAATGCATAAGTATTACAAAGTACTCAATACGAGTGTAGCAATTATGAATATTACGATATTCGCTCATCTCTAGTCTGAACACATTTGTGTTTACTTCATTATTTATAACTTATTTAGTTATTTGAGTCGAGGGTTAATAAAACTCGCATTGATCGCTTTATAACAGACAAAATCATAAAGAATTGTTGGCTACATTCATATATATACACTGTGTGCAGAATTATTAGACAAATGAGTATTTTGATCACATGATACTTTTTATACATGTTGTCCTACTCCAAGCTGTATAGGCTTGAGAGCCAACTACCAATTAAGTAAATCAGGTGATGTGCATCTCTGTAATGAGGAGGGTTGTGGTGTAATGACATCAACACCCTATATAAGGTGTGCTTAATTATTAGGCAACTTTCTTTCCTTTGGCAAAATGGGTCAGAAGAGAGATTTGACGGGCTCTGAAAAGTCCAAAATTGTGAAATGTCTTGCAGAGGGATGCAGCAGTCTTGAAATTGCCAAACGTTTGAAGCGTGATCACCAAATAATCAAGCATTTCATGGCAAATAGCCAACAGGGTCGCAAGAAGCGTGTTGGGCAAGAAAGGCGCAAAATAACTGCCCATGAATTGAGGAAAATCAAGCGTGAAGCTGCCAAGATGCCATTTGCCACCAGTTTGGCCATATTTCACAGCTGCAACGTTACTGGAGTATCAAAAAGCACAAGGTGTGCCATACTCAGGGACATGGCCAAGGTAAGGAAGGCTGAAAAACGACCACCTTTGAATAAGAAACATAAGATAAAACGTCAAAACTGGACCAAGAAATATCTTAAGACTGATTTTTCAAAGGTTTTATGGACTGATGAAATGAGAGTGACTCTTGATGGGCCTGTTGGATGGGCCAGAGGCTGGATCAGTAAAGGGCAGAGAGCTCCACTCCTACTCAGATGCCAGAAAGGTGGAGGTGGGGTACTGGTATGGGCTGGTATCATCAAAGATGAACTTGTGGGACCTTTTCGGGTTGAGGATGGAGTGAAGCTCAACTCTCAGACCTACTGCCAGTTTCTAAAAGACAACTTCTTCAAGCAGTGGTACAGGAAGAAGTTGGTATTGTTCAAGAAAAACGATGATTTTCATGCAGGACAATGCTCCATCACATGCATCCAACTACTCCACAGCGCGGCTGACCAATAAAGGTCTAAAAGATGAAAAAATAATGACATGGCCCCCTTGTTCACCTGATCTGAACCGAATAGAGAACCTGTGGTCCCTCATAAAATGTGAGATATACAGGGAGGGAAAACAGTACACCTCTCGGAACAGTGTCTGGGAGGCTGTGGTGGCTGCTGCACTCAATGTTGATCGTAAACAGATCAAGCAACTGACAGAATCTATGGATGGTAGGCTGTTGAGTGTCATCATAAAGAAAGGTGGCTATATTGGTCACTAAGATAGCCAAATCTAAAAAAAAACCTCACTCCAACTTCCAAAAATATTAAGCTTTGATAGTTATGAGTCTTTTGGGTTGATTGAGAACATAGTTATTGATCAGTAATAAAAAAAATCCTCTAAAATACAACTTGCTTAATAATTCTGCACACGGTGTAGAACATAGACGGCCATATTTGTCAGTGTTGTTAATATATTACTGTATATATTTAGTGATACTGTTACTTTAAGGCCAGTAGAACTTATGTAAACAGTAAAGTGAATGTTCCTTATCCTCATTCATTCTTTCTATGGTGTTTTGGAAACTTTGACATTTTACAAGTTTATTTGGAGCATAGTAGCACAGTATGTACAGGACTGTTTGCCAATTAAAGGTTAGTTGTTTCCAATATCTCCTTCTGCAGAAGTTCAATATTATGTCAATTATTTGCACCATCTGGATGGTTTTGATAGCTATTAATTCCTGGTCCCGATTCATATGATCACACTAACACCTAATGCAGGAAGATTGAGGTCAGGTAAGGTGAGGATAGAAGCTAACATACCATGAGAATACCAAGGAAGAGTTACCGAAGTAGTGCATCCGGGTAATGTGGTGTTATCTCTTACATACGGCTGATGTGTTTGTTGTTTAGGAAAGCATTAACTGTACTGTTTGGAGTCATGTGCTGAAGGAAAACAGATTCACATTTCCTTTATTGAATGCAGTTTATAAAAAAAATTATATTTCAGCCTATGAACCTCTAAAGCCCGCTTTACACGCTTCAATATATCTCACAATCCGTCGTTGGGGTCAAGTTGTAAGTGACGCACATCCGGCATCATTAGTGAGGTGTGACATCTACGTGCGATCAGGATTGAACGCAAAACCGTTGATCGCAAACACATCGTATCTTTGTCTAGAATTGAACGTTTTGTTGCACGAACCTAGTCAATTGAAACGTGTGACATCCCTCATATGATTTTGATGTCTGAGACTATGTGCGCAGGTGTGCGCTCTGCACCGCAGCTTAAAAAAGGTCTGCTTCAGAGCGCAGCTGAAAAGCTGCGTTCTGAAGTGCCTCACAATGTCTGTCATTCACTAATCTCTGTCAGTCCGTCACTATCTCTGTCCCTCTCTCTCTGTCCATGTCAGTCTATCCCTCTTACCCCCTCTCTCATACTCACCGATCCCCGATCACCGGCGCAGCGCTGCACAGCATTCACACTGCTCCGGCGGCTTTTACTATTTTGAAAAAGCCGGCCGCTCATTAAACAATCTCGTATTCCCTGCTTTCCCCGCCCACCGGTGCCTATGATTGGTTGCAGTGAGGCACGCCCCCACGCTGAGTGACAGGTGTCTCACTGCACCCAATCACAGCACCCGGTGGGCGTGTCTATACTGTGCAGTGAAGTAAATAATTAAATAATTAAAAAAAACTGCGTGCAGTCCCCCCAAATTTAAAACCAGCCAGATAAAGCTATACGGCTGAAGGCTGGTATTCTCACGATGGGGAGCTCCACGTTATGGGAAGTCCCCCAGCCTAACAATATCAGTCAGCAGCCGCCCAGAATTGCCGCATACATTAGATGCGACAGTTCTGGGACTGTACCCGGCTCTTCCCGATTTGCCCTGGTGCATTGGCAATCGGGGTAATAAGGAGTTATTGGCAGCCCATAGCTGCCAATAACTCCTAGATTAATCATGTCAGGCGTCTCCCCGAGATACCTTCCATGAATAATCTGTAAGTGACAGTAAATAAACACACACACCCGAAAAGATCCTTTATTAGAAATAAAAAACACAAACATATACCCTCGTTCACCACTTTAGTAAGCCCGAAAAAGCCCTCCATGTCCGGCGTAATCCAGGATGGTCCAGCGTCGCTTCCAGCTCTGCTGCATGAAGGTTACCGGCGCTGCAGAATACACTGCCGCTCCTGTCAGCTCCACGCAGCTAATGAAGGGAATAGCGCGATCAGCTGAGCTGTCACTGAGGTTAGCCGCTGTCACTGGATACAGCGGTGGCTGCAGGTAACCTTAGTGACAGCTCAGCTGATCGCGCGGCTGTCTTCAGTTGCTGCGTGGAGCTGACAGGAGCGGCTGTGTCTTCTGCAGCTGCGGTCACCTCCATGCAGCAGAGCTGGAAGCGACGCTGGACCATCCTAGATTACGCCGGACATGGAGGGCTTTTTCAGGCTTATTAAAGTGGTGAACGAGGGTATATGTTTGTGTTTTTTATTTCTAATAAAGGATTTTTTCGGGTGTGTGTGTTTATTTACTGTCACTTACAGATTAATCATGGAAGGTATCTCGGGGAGACGCCTGACATGATTAATCTAGGATTTAGTGGCAGCTATGGGCTGCCATTAACTCTTTATTACCCCGATTGCCAATGCACCAGGGCAAATCGGGAAGAGCCGGGTACAGTCCCAGAACTGTCGCATCTAATGTATGCGGCAATTCTGGGCGACTGCTGACTGATATTGTTAGGCTGGGGGGCTCCCCATAACGTGGGGCTCCCCATCCTGAGAATACCAGCCTTCAGCCGTATGGCTTTATCTGGCTAGTATTAAATTTTGATGGGGACCGCACTCCGTTTTTTTTAATTATTATTTATTTCACTGCCCAGTATAGACACACCCACCGGCTGCTGTGATTGGATGCAGTGAGACACCTGTCACTCAGCGTGGGGGCGTGTCTCACTGCAACCAATCATAGGCGCCGGTGGGCGGGGAAAGCAGGGAATACGAGATTGTTTAATGAGCGGCCGGATTTTTCAAAATAGTAAAAGCCGCCGGAGCAGTGTGAATTCCGTGCAGCGCCGCGCCGGAGCTCAGGGATCGGTGAGTATATGAGAGAGAGCTGCTCAATTCAGTTACTCAGGAGTTTAGCGGTCACCGGTGAGTCCTTCACTGGTGACCGCTAATCAGGACACAGACAGAGCCGCAGCATGACAATGAAGTCGGGTGAAGTTAACCCGAGTTCATTCTGATCATGCGGCTCTTTCTGTGTCTGCTGTCATCTGCCATTCATCTCTGCTACATGGCTGTCTGTATCTGCTGTTAGCGGCCATGTAGCAGAGCTGAATGGCAGATGACATAGTAAAAACGCATCCCTACACATTACACACGCTTGGCAAGTCAATAAATAAAAAAAAAAAAAAGGGTGCCCAATGCATACGTCACAGAACACATGATCTAAAGGATCGCACACAAAATCGATCAATTTAACATAGACTACTAACGCACGTGTGACAGCAAATGAACGACCTACGTGCGATCTCATAAGAGCCCATATGCGATCTGGGCTTGTCACATCGCAAACGTGATTGCACAACAAATTGCAACGTGTAAAGCAGGCTTAAACCTTGCGCATCCATCAACAGATTGCACAATTAAAGGCTGCTTTACACCAGACAATCTATCGTGCGATAGATCGTCGGGGTCACGGATTTTGTGACGCACATCCGGCATCGCTGGCGATGCCGGCCTGTGTGACACCTCCTAGCGACGCAGTATCGCTCACAAATCGTGAGTCGGGTACTGCTCGCTAGGTTCCATAATATCGTTTAATTTAGTTGACCATCATTTCCGTGGTAGCACACGCCGCTCCGTGTGACACCACGGGAACAATGAGCAGCTCACCTGCCTCCCGCGGCCGCCGCCGGCTCTATGTGGAAGGAAGGAGGTGGGCGGGATGTTTACGTCGCTTCTACTGACCGGCGGCCGTGTGACGTCGCTGTGACGCCGAACGTCCCTCCCACTCCAGGAAGTGGACGTTCGCCGCCCACAGCGAGGTCGCACGAGAGGTAAGTATGTGTGACGGGGGTTACTAACTTTGTGCGACACGGGCAGCGATTTGCCCGTGACGCAAAAAGGACGGGGGCGGGTACGATCGATTGTGAAATCGCACAATCGGTCGTACCGTGTAAAGCAGGCTTAAGACTACATACAAAAGCAAAAAGCTTTCTTAGACCTGATGAGGCTGTTGTACTTACTATGAAAATCTGTGTTAAGATAAACTGGACTCATACCATGCTCACTTTAATGTCTTTTTACTAGACAAGGACTTTTTCAAAAAGGATTATAGAGCCATAGTCCTGGGTTCAATTCCCACCAAGGACACCATCTGTAAGGAGTTTGTATGTTCTCCCCGTGTTTGTGTGGGTTTCCTCCGGGGTCTCCGGTTTCCTCCCACACTCCAAAGATATACTGATAGGGAATTTGGATTGTGAGCCCCAATGGGGACAGTGATGCCAATGTGTGTAAAGTGCTGTGGAATTAATAGCGCTATATAAATGAATAAATATTATTATTATTATTATTATTATTATTATAGTGACTTTTTATTTCAAAGTATGTACAACTGAGTCATCAGGTTCAAAATATTTATTTTTTATAATGTATACAGTGAGTATTGTGAAATAGGCTGGCCGCCCGCTGTCTCTTCAGATGTAGCAGACTTGGAATCATCGTGGGACCTCGTGTGGTTTGCGTCAGACCAAGCTGTCGGGCTTTCTCATGACTGGGTATCAAAATTGGGGGGGACAGCATGCGTTTTTTTTTAATTTATTTAAATAATTTGAATTACAAAAAAGCTGCATGCGATTCCTCATATTTTGATACACAGCCTAGATAAGAGCACATCTGGGGGCTGCAACCTGTAGCCATATGCTTTATCTGTGCTGGGTATCATAATATGAGGGGCCCCTACAACAATTTATTTATTTTTATACTATGATAGTGGCACGCAGACAGGTTCTGTGATTTCAAGCAGTCAGATGCTGTCACACAGGCTGGGGGTGCATCTGACTGCAACCAAACAAAGTGAATATGTATGAGACAAATAAGCGGCCCCGGAAGAAGAGTGAGCGGGGACCCCGCCGGAGAGTTGGTAAGTATAGCACGCTTGCTTTCTTGCTTAAGCTTGGTTCAGTTTGTCTCATACTATATGAAATTCACAAGAGGTTAAAGATTAAATCATCAGCAGTCTGGGGAATAAAAGAGGGGAGAACAACCTGAAAAAGTCCATTGTCATCTCTTACTTACATTCTTCAGCATAAATGAGTACACCCCCTCTGAAAAGTAAGATTTTTATCAATATCTCACTGAACACAAGAACAATTTCCAACATTTTGACAAGACCGAGTTTTAAAGAACATTTTTTATCCTGTAACATGACAGTAAAGTTAATAATTTAACTTTCATTATAAAATCTTTAGTTTAACTCTAATTAGTTGATACAAAAATAAATAGACCTCCACATCAAAAACAAGTACATCTAGTATTTTGTATGACCTCTATGATATTTAAGGACAGCACTAATATTGCAACATCTTTTTCCATTCTTCAAGAACGACCTCTTTTAGAGATTTGGATGCTGAATGGAGAGCGATGCTCAACTTGTTAAAATTCCGCATAAGTGTTTGAATGGGTTCAGCTCAGCAGACATACTGAATCCCGCTCACCCTGTTCTTTAGAACTACAAGAGTAGCTTTATAGGTGCATCATTGTCATGTTGGAAAAGTGCACATCCACCAAGGGCACGGAGTGATGGTAGCATCTTCTCTTTTTAGCTCCCTGACACCGGCAGCACTCATGTAGCTCCTCATAAGGGTAATGCCACCACCATGGTTCACTATAGGCACCGACTATTTTTCTTTGTACTCCTTACCTTTGCAACGCCATAAAGTTTTCAAGTCATCAGTTCCAAAAAATGTTATCTAGTCCTCATCACTCCAGAGTATAGAGTCCCAGTAGTCATCCTATTTTTCAGCATAAGTCATGGCAAATTGGATTGAATTTTTTTGTGCATGGACTTTAGGGGATGCTTCCTTTTTGGACCACAGCAATACATATCATTCCTCAACAGTGAACTTGAAGAAAAAGAAGGGATCCAGCATCCAAGTTCCAATTGAATTAAATTTTTTTGTTTATTCAACAAAGATAAAAGGGTTCTTCCATGATAATAAGATCCAGTTTACATGACAGGGTAGAAAAAAAACGGAACGCGTTTCAGAGTGACTACTCCTTACTCTGGTTCAGAGTAAGGAGTTGTCACTCCGAAACGCGTTCCGTTTTTTCTACCCTGCCATGTAAATTGGATCTTATTTTCATGGAAGAACCCTTTTATCTTTGTTGTATAAAGAAAAATATTTAATTCAATTGGAACTTGGATGTTGGATCCCTTCTTTTTCTTCAAGTTTAGTGATTGCCTGCAGCCCGGTCTGGCTGTTTCCTGATCCCTGCACCATTCCTCTTTGCTAGTTCTCCAGGTGGGTGAGCTGGTAATTTTTTCTCTTATCATTCCTCAACAGTGTATGCAAGACTGTGTCATGGGAAACTGGCATTGGCTTTCTATTTCTTAAGCTAACTGCAGTGAACTTGTATGTCGATTTTCTTCAAAACCTTCTCATCAGCAGATGCTCCTGTTTAGGTCTTAACCTCCATGGTCATGCTGCATGTGTCTGTGAAATTATTTCAGTTCCATCTTTGTTTTATTTTTGTATCTCTTTTGCTCCAGTATTCTGACTGATAAGTAAAGCTTTGCTAATCTTCTTGTAGCCTGCTCTGTTCCTGCGTAATTAAATGATTTTGTGTCTCAGGTCTTGTGACATTTCTTTTTCAGGTAGTACCATGGCTGAAAACATGAAATGGGGAGGGGTTTAATTTAAACACCTGTTTAATGAATAATTAGGCTTACCTATAGGTAGAATTTTGTAGTCTTAACTTTAATTTTGCTGTTAAGACTTTTAATGGGGTGTACTAAATTTTTAAACATGATCTTGAATTCATTTTTTATAGGAAAATTACTTTTTTGGATGGGCAAAATACCCAATCTTGGCCCACATTTGTGGGAGTTTTTTATAATATGGCATCTCATAGAAAATGTTGATTTTGAAAGGAAACTAAAGGGTGCCTTACATGCTGCGACATCGCTAGCGATTGCTAGCGATGTCGAGCGCGATAGCACCCGCCCCTGTCGTTTGGCGACATTTGGTGCTCGCTGCCGTAGCGAACATTATCGCTACGGCAGCGTCACATGCACATACCTGTGCAGCAACGTCGCTGTGACCGCCGAACAATCCCTCCTTCAAGGGGGAGGTGTTATGATTCGGAACCATGGAAGACCACCACATTCATTGGCAAAAGGTGACAAGAGCATTGGCAACTAATCTGGCCGCCATCCCCTTAGTAACCATCACAACTAGAAGTAGCCAAGGGGTGAACTAACATCCTGTGCACCGCGAACCCAGCCGGAGAACTAACTATCCTAAAGGTAGGAAAGATGAATAACTCTCTGCCTCAGAAAATAGACAAGAATAGCAAGCCAACCACATTCAAAGACTGCAGTGATATAGGAAAAACACAATACACAGGTAGATGACAGGATTAGCAAAAGGTGAGGCCCCCGCTGACTAAAATAGGAAAGGACAGGAAAGGGACTGATGGTGGCCAGAGAAAAACCCTGCAAAATACCAACTTCCTGATAGTACAAAAAGGCCCTCAGATCGCACGATCTGAACTCCGTCCTATACTAGGTGCCCTTGTCATACCAATGAACAGAAAACAAGAATTATAACAAAGTCAACAAGCCACAAACACATGGACCCAAAGGAGCTATACTTCACACAGAACTGCAGGGAGTTCCCCAACAATCCAATGAGGGGGAAAATCCCTCCAAGCAAATAAACTGAAACCAACCACAGCAAATGACAAACCCAGATAAACAAAAGAACCAGACAATACATAAAGAGCAAGCACTTATCTGGGGAAGATGTGGTGTAGAGCAGGATTAAGCAGGCTGGAGATACAAAGAACAACTGACATCCGGCAACAGCCTGCAATCAGACCAGGATTTAAATAAGAAGAGAGTTAGCAAAGGAAACACCCACTGCACAACACACCTGGTCCAAGTCCAAACCATTCCTGGCCACCAGAGGGAGCCTCCCAGCAGCCAAAACATAACTAACATTCACAACAGGGAGGTGCGTTCGGCGTCACAGCAACATCACCGCGACGTCACTGAGCAGCCGTCCAATAGAAGTGGAGGGGCGGAGATGAGCGGGACGTAACATCCCGCCCACCTCTTTCCTTCTGCATTGCCGGTGGACGGAGGTAAGGAGATGTTTGTCGTTCCTGCGGTGTCACACATAGCGATGTGTGCTGCTGCAGGAACGACAAACAACATCGTACCTGTAGCAGCAATGATATTAAGGAAGGGAGCGACGTGACAATGATCACCGTTTTTGGATGATTTTGCGATCGTTGATCGTCGCTCCTTGGTGTCACACGCTGCGATGTCGTTACCGGCGCCGGATGTGCGTCACTAACTACGTGACCCCGACGATATATTGGTAGCGATGTCGCAGCGTGCAAATCACCCTTAAAGGTTTTCTTGCAAAGTTGGTTGGGTGTGTTCATTTATGCTGAGCACTGTATATGGCCTGCTGTTGATCCTAAACTACAACAGTGTTGCATTAAAGGTGATTGTAAATGTTTAGGATGTAGTACTGAAGTTATTCTGCTGTTTCAGCATTAGAACACAAGCTTCTTGTCCGAATGCCCCTTTAAGGGGTTAATATATTTCCAACAGAAGTACTTCTTCAAGATTATTGAAAAGGCAGTCATCATTTATTCCTTTCTAAGTCCCCTAAGTGCTGGTTTTTGTTTTGTAAACCATACATTCATACTGTGTCCTGTATATCTTTTTGTCTGCCTTTAGACACAATAGTTTAATTGCTGCCATACAAGGCTGTAGAATAAGTGCCTAGCCAGAACTGTGCAATGCTCGTACACTGTAATGTATAATAACTGAACAGAAACTGTAAGTTTAGTAAAGGTAGATGACTTCAGCTATGCACTTTCAGAATGTTCTGTATTAAAGCAATAATAGGATGAATAGGTTTAAAATGCAGTTATATTGAGCTCAACAATAAAGATGTAGGAGTCAAGTGAACTGAACAGATGTTTTTAGAATTAGTCTTCAGTCCTCTCCAAAGATGAATTCAGTTACCGGAGATCATTCTACAATAATGATTGTTTATAATAGCCCTACTTTGTGCGTATCTATCCTTTTAAATTTGGGGCAGATTACAAGATTGGATAGTCAATAAATAGTTGGCAAACCATACCTTGAGCTAAAGTAGAAGCTTGGCAGTGCACATTCAAGGGGCTGCGAAGTCTTAGAGAAACAAAGCTACTTTCTTGAAGAAACATCACCACGTGTCCATTAGTCATGTCTGGTATTGCAGCTCACCTCTATTAAATTTGGATTGAGCAAATGTAAGTTGTTAGTGATACTATAATACTTCATTAAAGGGGCTGTCTGGGAGTAACCAATTGATGACCTTTCCATAAAAAAAGATCAAAGTCCGACACCTATCAACCTCACAGATCAACAGAATTCTGCTCTGGCGGTTCCCAAATGTAAGCAATATATGGGGCGCAGATTGTTTAGTGGTCACTGCTGTATACTGCACCTTTTTCACTTGAATAGTAGATAAGGCGCAATATCTCTCCGCAGATGCTGAACAATTATTAAAACAAGAATTCTCAAAGTATTGCTGAACATATTAGCAACTGGTATGCCAGGGTAAGGCTAGACCATTGCTATGCACTGCTCAAAATACAACATGAAAACAAGAGAGCCAGAGTATTGCATGCAGAAACGACAATACTTTATTAGCAAAAATAGATCACAAACAGAAACTTCAATAAAATCACCCTGTGATAAAAACAAGCATGAAAGGGGATGTGACAGGTAAGCGTGTCAAAGGGTAAGTGTAATACACTAATATAAGCACACATGACAAAAAGGGAAGGGAGGGTGGGGAGGAAAAAAGGAAAGGAGGGGAGAATGTGGGCAAATATGCAATACATTGTAGAAAATACTATCCTCCTCTCCTCCTGCATCAGACAAAAAGTGTGAAAATCAAGATGTCAAATAGTAAGCTATGAAAGTCTAGTGCAAGATAGTTCAAAGCAATGTAGGTACATAAATACATGTTAGATACACAGCCCCAACCCCTCTATACAAGACACAAGGGGTAAAATAGACTAGGATATACAGTAAACATTACCTAAAGTGCCAAGTGCAGAGCAGCATATAGGCTAAGTTCCAAACCATCATAAGATTCCCGTAAAAGACCTAAGTTCCCCCAACGCATGTTTTGCTAGAGTCTCTTTTGCTCCATCAGGGAGAAAATTGTTTTTATTTAATTGGCCCATAAACTCACTCAGCTGCTCTGCTGTGCGCTGTCAAAAAATAAGGATATCATCTATGTATCTGAGCCAACACTGCACATGGGAGCTGGTCATGGCACCCCCGACTGCAAATACCAACCTCTCACAAAATCAAAGGAGGAGGCTGGCATACGAGAGCGCACAGGCCACCCACATTGCAGTGCCACGCTGGTAAGGTGCATGCTCGGTTGCTGGAGTGACGCGTCCCCGTGACCACTCATGTATCTCTTCATCCTGCGGCCTTCCGGCAGTTGGACGCGTGTGCGCAGTTGCTCAGGTTATGCGTCACTGTGGCCACGTGTGTGCCCTCCGGCTTGCCTGTCTGCTGGAGGCCCGCCTGCTCATAAGCAATCATGGTACACCCGTAAGTAAATCTTTGTAATGGCATAGTGTGCTCATTGTGCTGATCTTCACCTTCCGGCCATTAACTACATGGATGGGCTATTTAAAGCTGCTTGTACCCAAATACCAGTAGGATCTTCTTTCCTGATGAAGCAAAGGAAACCCTAGCGAAACGTGTATTGGGGGTACCTAGGTCCTTTGAGGGGAATCTTATGATGGTTTGGAACTTAACCTATGTGCTGCTCTGCACTTGGCACTTTAGGTAATATGTATATCCTATTCTATTTTACCACTTGTGTCATGTATAGAGGGGTTGGGACTGTGTATTTAACATGTATTTATGTACCTACAGTGCTTTGAACTATCCTGCACCAGAGTTTCATAGCTTACTATTTGACATCTTGTTTTTCATACTTGTGAAAGGGAGGAGGGTAGTGATTTGCACAATTTATTGCATATTTGCCCACATTCTCCTCCTCCTTTCCTTTTTCCTCTCCTCCCCCCTTCCCTTTTGTCATGTGTGCATTACACTTACCATTTGACCCTATTAACTGTCACATCAACTTGCATGCTTGTTTTTAACAAACGGTGATTTTATTGAAGTTTGTGATCTATTTTTGCTAATAAAATATTGTCGTTTTTTCACGCAATATTATTGTTCTCTTGTTTTCAAAATGCTAAACTAAACAATGTAGTGGGCTGCTGTGTTCTGCTATGTATACGGCTTATATCTGGCAACCACTAGAGCACATATCAGCTGATCAGTAACAGATATAAGACTCCAAACAATCTCATATTGATGAACTTTCCTATGGATAGTACATTGAATATTTATTCCTAGTCCCAGAGAACAGCATTTAATCAGTGGAAACCCTTCAGACCCACCATCTATGTTATGAAATGTGGTATGAATAGTTTCTGTGTTTACTGACTGAAATTTGGTTATTAATGTATGTCGGTAGAGAACTGTTTTATAATGATCAAATCCATATGTGACATGGAAATTTATATATACAATGAAAGTATACAACAAATCTATCTAAGTAAATTGATTGAATAATGAATCGTCCGGCTCACTTTTCTCAAAGAGTGCAAAAGGCTAAAAATCCAACATCGAACACAAAAGTCAAAGAGCGAAAGTCCAGCACATGCAAAAATATTTTCCAGAAACTTTATGCATTTTGTGGCAGCCAAAATGGTTGTGAGGTTATTAGTAAGAGGTGGCGTAAACCATTATGATCTAGTAAGGGACTATTCTGTTGGCTTCTTGAAATCCCATCCTTTTACTGCCACATTTTTATATGTTGGATAAAAAAAAGTTTCTAAAAATATTTTTGGGATCTGCTGGACTTTCATTCTTGGATTTGTGTATTAACAAATTGTTTGTAAAAATAAATAAATTAATGTATAATATTTTTTTCCAACCTAATTAAAATGTCCATGAACATTAGATTAATCTCAGTTGAATCTAGCTATTTCGGTGGAATCGGCAAACCGTCCAATTTGTATGGTAGCGTCTCAAATCTCCCTCAACGGGACTTGTTGAGAGAAGAAAAAATTCAGCATCCAACATGCTCACTCTTTTGCTTTAACAGGAGATAAGCCACCATTAGAAATGACAGGCTTATTCCTGTGGCTCGTCAAGGACATATGTATGCTCCGCCAAGCTGATATTGTATGTGCATGGGGGATGGCAGGAACTGCCATCAACCAAACAAGAGTTCAGTCAATACCACTCTTGTATGGCCACTTTTAGGCTTACTCTAAGCATTGTTTCTACAGTATGACAAAGGATTAGATATTTCCTACAAGACAGATATTGATCATGATGTTCAGTGGTTGTAATAATGTTATATTTGCTCCACATAATGTATATTTGGTGTATACATTTATATACCACTAAGGTACGACATCTGCAAAAAGTATGTATGTTCTCCCCTTATTTGCATGGGTTTTTTCCAGGTTTTCTGGTTTCCTCCCTCACTCCAAAGACATAATTATAGGGAATCTAGATTGTGAGCCCCAATGAGGACAGGGATGATCACGTATGTAAAGCGGTATGGAATTAATGGCGCCAAATAAGTGAGTAAAATAAATAAATAAGTATATGAAGAAAGGAAACAAATGGATACTTTAACAAACCATAGGCTTTCTATGGGGAAAACTTATTCCAAAAGAGTGCCCTATTTTGATGTATTGCTGAAAGTATTTCTTCGATTGAGCAAAAAATTAATGGGCAGATGTATTATACAGTGACATATACTCGGCTATAGATTGGCAAGTAAGAATGTAAAAAAGGACTAGTAATAAAATACTCATAATTAGGTTAAGACAATACAGAGGGTCAATACAGAGGGATTACTTCACTTTATCTATAGTGTGAGCACTTTGATTTTTAGTTTGGATTGAATTTTTTCATCAGTGTATGTAAAGCCAGTTAAACATTATTAGATCAGTTTTAATATGTCAGGTTTAGGTTTGTTAGTTACCTTTTACAAAAAATTTCTTTATCTACTTTATAGTATTTTTGTTCGTGGTAAACACAAAATTATACACGTGTGCTAACAAACAGTCATCAGTAAAAAGGAATTATGTGCAAATCAGAAATAGCTGGTGGCTCAGCCAGTTACCAAGAATGTCACACTTAGGTGAAGGAGGTGTGAGCCAGGTCACTATCTGGTAAGAACAGTCACACCAGGCTGAATCCTCAATGTTTTAAGTTGTCAGAGCCTAAATGTTATTCACGACCAGCCCCGACCTGGGAGACCTTAAATGATCATAGTGTAAAAGCGCATATATTGCTGCTCCATGCCTTCAAAATCTCTGTCTTCTGAAGACAACTGTAATGAGAACTTGTAGGCAAGCAGCGCAGAATATATACTATGCATGTCAAGATGACTGGAATGGACAAATGGTAATGGAAGCGAATAACAAACTTTTTAAAGGAAGCAAAGATATTTTTGGCTAAAATATCACAATTGAGCAACTTTTTAAACATGTCAACAACATGCCCCAAAATATCGCTCAGTACAGCTGGAGAACAATTGACAAAATGGGACCTGAAGATGAGGTTTCATTCAAAGTTCCCTTTTAATAGATTTATTGAAGACAATACAATTTTCTGGGAGAACCGGGAACCAATGAATTTAATACCTAAGAGACAGTGCCATACAATGCATCCGGATCATACGTAAATGAAGCAAGCTTTCAATTAAGGCAGATGGAAATTAATAGGCAGAATGATACTCAAGGCATTGGCTGTATAGTGGAAGACAAGAAAGGTAATTGAATTCATTGTGGTATTTTCAGAATTATGCCATCCGTAATGAATTAAAGAGAATACTCTTTTTCTCTAGTAAGACAAAGTGGCATAGGTTTTTCTGGACTTGTATTGTTAAGTAGTGAAAGCTTCAATTTCTAAAGCAATGATGCTTATTTTAGGTATATACAGAAAAAACTAAGAAAATGAGTAAAATAAAGTGATTTCTTATTTTGTGTTAAGTACAATACTCAACAGAGTGAAAGCCATAATGCATATTGGATATTGAGAATATTTATGTGGTTTTTGTTTAGTGTATATCCAAAAAATCCTAAGTTTAACTGTAGAATAAGAGAAGCACATATTTTAGATAATATTTAAGTTTTAATTTAAAAAAATATATATATATATAAATATATATATATAACTATAAACAATATGTATAATATTGGTACTATGCTATATAGCCATCACATAAAAACTAAATAGTTATTTTGATGAAAGACACATTTTGCTTAATTTAGAGGCATTCATTAAGGGATTTTTTGATTATGCATTAATTTAGGACATGCAAGATTTTGAAATAATAAACTTTGCAATTTAAAAAGTGTTAAACCCCCTGAGGAAGTGTTAATTGCGAAACGCTCATTGGAGTCCCTGTAAGATTTACTCTATCCGTTTGCAATTTGAAACTTTTATCAGTATGGGTATGTGGTAGTTAGCACTACATGTGAAATACTTGTGTATGTGTGGATTGCTATGATGAAGGCTGAGGGGAAAAAAGTCCAATAGGGTCTTACCTAACGGACATATAAAAGTGATAAGGGAATGTGCTCACCTTATGTGGTTGTGTGCGGTGCAGTAACAGTTCCACACCAACTTTGTTCCTGATTTGGATTGGTACGATTTAATACACAATGTACTGTATAGCATGTTTTATAGCAATGTCTACTACTGAGCAACAAATAGTTAATATAGTAATGATTAGATTAGCAATCAGTCATTTTCACATTTGCTTGGATATATATGTATATATATATACTGTACATGTATCAATTGACAATCTGTAACTGGAATTCAATTATTGACGACTCTCAGATCTGGTAATCACTTAAGACTTTCTTACTGCTTTGTTAAGCTTGGATTATAATTTTTACTATCTCTTAATTAATTAATATTAATTGTGCAAAACAAATTGTTGTTTTTCGAAGCTGCCCTACTGCCTAGGTTTCTGAGACTCCGGAATTTTCCTGTTTATACATAATCCATATGCCTTGAATAAGTCTATTGTGTGCTTCTGGTTTACAATGTATAGAATCTGAGCTGTTCCAATAGACTTTTTCCTGTAACATAACATATCTGTACTTTCTGAGCAAAAATATTGTTTTAGAATGCATTCATTGCCCTTTTCAAAAGGCACTTATCAGTAGCTGCAACAGACGTAGCTTATTTGCATCTGAGGTCACTCAAGGAGGGATTAAGTATTTTGGATGGCTGTCACCTCATAAAAAAGTTAAACTGGTTTTAAGTGCTGTGCTTCTTTAGAATTAGCTGTTATTTACCTCAGAATGCCTTCTTGTGACAGATGCTCCCTGATTACAGCGTAAACTTTAACTCAGCCTCAGGCAACAAAATGCACCATTACGTTAATGTAATTCTTGTTATGTGTTGGTCTATAAAGCAAATAATATCATAGGTGAATGTTCCTAATATTTCTCCTATTTCTCTTACTTTCCCATGGCAAATATGTTGACAGCTGTATGCTGATAAAGACACGCAGTGTGAATTATGTAAATCAAGTTTAGCTTTTTATTAATATATCAAGTATTATATGGACATGTTTCGCAATCTACTGCTTAGTCTGGTGTTTCCTAAATACGTTTCCTAGAAACAATAGGATTCATTGGTTTTTGGTTCGAGGTCCCCCAGAATAAAGGAACAATAAGAGTTATCATTTTACACTAGAAAAGGCAATCTGATTCCAGCCTGCTCAAGAATGGCAAACTGATCAGTCAAATGATGGTGATGGCCCATTATGGCTCAATGTTTTACCCACTCACATATCACAGCTTCTTTGAAGCAGAAATTGGAATGGAGGTTCCATGGAGTGCTAAACATTTTTCATTAGTTTCCCTGCAGTATTGAGATTGTGAATCATCGGTCTAGACATTGCCAATCTGGGATTAGTAGGCTTTAGGTAACACCAAGGGGGTGACGTTCTACTTAGGCTTTCTATATAGTGAAATAGGCTAGAAATGTATATGCTATACCTTATAATAGCCTTTTTTGGCAGTCTGTAGAAAGGCAAGAACAAGAATCCTTCTTAAAGGTGAACATACACAATCCTAAATATTCTTTACCGCCATTGCACAAGATATCAACAGACGTCAACAGATACAAGCTTCGGGTACTTCTGTTCTCTAGTTCCCCTATCATTAACAGTTAGTTTGCGAAATATACAGGTTTTGTAGTTTTGACTACAGGGGTCAAACATCTCTGTAAGGCTGTGTTCACACAGGGTGTTTTTGCTGAGTTTTGTTTCCATGGTTTTTGCCTTGGTTTTATGCAAATCCATGCTAATAAAATGTTGTCTTCACAGTCCCAGCAAAATCTATGAGATTCCTGAAGTCTCATGCACACAGAACCAAAACACCTGTTTTTTTTTCCTGACTGTTTTGTCAACCACCTTGGGTTTTGAAAGAATCAGCATGTCAATTCTATCAGCGTTTTTCCCCCGGTTTTGCCTCAATTTTACCACAGTTTTTTACCTATACAAATCAATGAGGAAGTGCAAAACTGCTGCAAAGAACGCAACAAGAAAACGTAGAAAAAAGTCCAGGTTATTTCCAGGCAAAACCTGGGGTTTTGCTGTAGAAAAACCTGAGCAAAAACGCCCTGTGTGAGCATAGTCTAACAGTCCAGGTAATTGATTTTATGTAATCTGTTAACACTCACTTCCCAGATATGAGTAAGTCATTACCTCTAAGCTTTAGCCTATACAAAGTTATTTCCAACCCAATATTCTGTTCTGTTCCTGTGCCCTCAAACTTCTCATTTCTCATTTGCATCCCTAAAGTATTAGACCATATGATGACTCTAGATTAAAATGATCTTTTAGTTCATTGTGGGTGTCTACTGGACAGCTCGGCTGTTATATACCGTTATCTTTTTTTGACTTACAATCCATAGAAGGGGGTTTTCATTTCTGTTTTGTACACAAAGGAGATGTTTGGACAATCATGGAATGGAATCTGTTGGAATGGGAGCCACTCGCTTAGAAGCCTTTTTGTTCTGGCTTTTAAAGGGGTCCAAAGTAGGGGATAAGTGCAAGTGGGCATGTGATGAGCATGGGCTAAAATGGGCTAATAGGACATGTCGACAGCGTCTGCCTTTATGAGACAACCCTATATAACACAAATATAGTTTCTCATGAGATGTACATTTTAAAATTATTTTTGATAACATTTATTTCACAAACATTTTTCTGTACAGTCAATTAAAAAAATATTGATTATTCAAATTGTTCCCATTACCAACTAGAACAAGTCAGGGTACAGAACAGTCACGGGAAAGTCACATCTCCTGGGTCCTTCCAAAAGAAATGAAGATACCAGTAGAGAAGGACTGTGCAATGTGACAATGACAGCCCCTCTCCATTCACTGGAACTAGGTGAAAAGATACAAGTAATTTGATTTCCTTGTGTCAGTGTATCCCAATTACCAGAACTGCAGTACTTATAAGTGGAGTGCTTTTCTGGAGGGGAGGAAATATTCTGGCAGTACATTTATGGTCCTGTACAAAACGGCAATTACACAGTAACGGACTGACCCTCTGGCCCCTGCTGTGTTTTTCGGTAGATGCAAAATTTGATAAGATGTTTGTTTGATATGTAATAAACCTGCTGACTTGAAATTCCGTCCAAAATGTTTGCTCCTCTTAGTGTAACAATCTGATTTTTGCAAGGTCTTATTTGTTTCCAAGGAAACCACTGTTCCCGCACCTTGTAGTACAAATATATTTTTCTCACACAACAAACCAAAAACTATTTCAGTAGCCAACAAATACTTTCCAAACCTGCATCGCCAGGGGCTTGTATTTGTAGTACAAGTCTCACAACATGTTTTAAGTCGTGAGCGCTGTTATGGTAGATATGGCTTATGGCATGGCTGGATCGGTTGTATTCTTTTATGGCAGAGCTGACCAAAAGTAGGACTGGATTGGCTGTATTCTAGTATGGCAGTCTGACCTAAAGTAGAACTGGATCTGTTGTATTTGAACACATCTGATACTTTGTACCTTTTGCAGATAAGTGACATCAGAAATGACTGATAGCTAATAATCCTTGTTGTATGTTGAAAAAATATACATTTTACCAACCTGAATTTGCCTAATCAGTATGTTGTATGTGGTCAAGAGTTAAATCAAGTCTACAGCCATTACTGCTGTATATCAAAACATGAAACAATAGAGGTAATCAGTAATTAACTTATGGGTCACATATTATATTGGCCTGAAATAATTGCTTCAGCCAAAATTGCAATATACTTAATAAATTATTAGAGTAAAATACGCTATCGCTAGACCTCTATAGGAGTAGCTTGTCTTCTGCTTCAACTAAAAGCCCCCATATACCTTAGATGGAGGTCATCTGAAAGATGGCTTGACCACCAATCATTTAGTCTGCAGCCAATGAACCAGAAATCTTACAATGTAACATGCTCAGACACTTATTTATTTACAAGATAAATAAGACTTGGCCAAGTCTTGATATTTTATCTTGTGTCTTGTTCTTTAGGGCACTCCAGGGAGGTTGCAGTTATAGATTATAACTGCACTGGCTGGTGGATGTTGGGTTCCTGATCGTTTCACGATTTATTGTTCTCAAATCTTTGGCAGTTCATGTGCGTCTTTTCTTTCCAACACATTTTTTATGACTGTTGACTATTTGAAACAAAACTTATGATGGTTCCGTGATAATACACTAATATCTTAGCACTTTCAAGAGCGCTGAATGCCTCTATAAGATTTATAACAAGTTTTGAGTTTTCAGAGTCACTTGAAAACTTTTTTGCCCATTTTGCATATGAAAAACAAGCTGCCTAATAATTCTGCACACCATGATAAAGGGTGTTGTATTCTTAAGTCACACCCTCCCCTATTACACAAATACCCATCACCTGATCTGCTTCATAAACATTCAAGGTTATGCAGCTTGGAGTTGGAAAATCTGCATAAAAATGATGATTTGGTCAAAATACTCCCTTGCCTAATAATTATGCATACAGTTCTTTACACAACACCACAATAGGAGCAGGGAGAGTTAAATGGGGGAGAGTTAATATCTAATACCGATCTGCTTTTATTGATGGTGTTGTCCTATGAATTGCCTTGTCTTGAAGTTTGACATCACTTAATTGGGTGCAACTTTCCAATATCCTTTATGTACCAATTCTCTACAGTATTTCTACCCTGCTTGCTGTCATTCAGACTTTAATTTTTATGGGTTCCTATACAGGGTAAATATCTGTCCCAGTTGTGGACTGTAAACACAAGTTCCCAGTTCATTACATGACACCGTTCTAATAACGGTAGTGTAACTGTAATCAGCCCTGCACCTTTGTGTCAGTCACATGGCCAAGGCTGATTTACGTGAAATAAAAATCAGGAGGAATTGATGTATGACAAGTAACATAATTGTGTATGTAAAGATGAACTGTACGGGCAATTCTGGCAGCTTTTCAAAGATCTTCCATGTAAATACTTTGTTCAAGCTTTTCCATTTAGTAGGTCCTAGAGGTGCTCTGGCTTTTACAATTTCACCAATATTTAGGGTTTATCCATGGAGGTAATGCTGGCCGGTTCAGCGAGATGGGTCAAAATCACAGGAGAAACTTACAATACAAAACCAGGTGAAAGGAATGTGGAAAAATATCCAAGGTCACAACCCAGAGGCCAGAGTCATAGGCAGAATCATTAGGCAGATGGAAGGTTAAGTCAGTCTATGGTTAGCAACATAAGTTAAACAAGTAAGGTCAGGTGACAGGTAACCGAGAAACCAGGGTCAGTTTACACTTATATCTGGCATCTCCCATCAGACTGCTGGTAGGTTAAATAGGGTGTGATTTTGTCCTATAGGTCACATATATGGGAGCTATAGGGAGCTAATTACCGTACATCTGCTGACAAGCTGTTATGCAGAAGCACAGACAAACCACTTATCTCAACCACATCAATACACTTGGCTAGACTGCACCCACATCTCTTAAGGCCACGTCTCACTAAGCAACATCGCTAGCAACATCGCTGCTGAGGCACGACTTTTGTGACGTAACAGCGATGTTGCTAGCGATGTTGCTGTGTGTGACATCCAGCAACAACCTGGCCCCTGCTGTGAGGTCGCTGGTTGTTGCTGAATGTCCTGGGCCATTTTTTAGTTGTTGCTCTCCTGCTGTGAAGCGCACATCGCTGTGTGTGACAGCGAGACAGCAACAACTAAATGTGCAGGGAGCAGGAGCCGGCTTCTGCGGACACTGGTAACCAATGTAAATATCGGTAACCAAGAAGCCCTTTCCTTGGTTACCCGATGTTTACCTTCATTACCAGCGTCCGCCGCTCTCAGGCTGCCAGTGCCGGCTCCCTGCTCCCTGCACACATAGCCAGACTACACATCGGGTAATTAACCCGATGTGTACTCTGGCTAGGAGTGCAGGGAGCCAGCGCTAAGTGGTGTGCGCTGGTAACCAAGGAAAATATTGGGTTGGTTACCCAATATTTACCTTAGTTACCAAGCGCAACATCGCTTCCATGCGTCGCTGCTGGCTGGGGGCTGGTCACTGGTTGCTGGTGAGATCTGCCTGTTTGACAGCTCACCAGCAACCCGTATAGCGACGCTCCAGCGATCCCTGCCAGGTCAGGTTGCTGGTGGGATCGCTGGAGCATTGCTGATAGTGTGACGGTACCTTAAGTGATATTAGCAACACCGCCCCCTCCACGCCAGCGTCACACAGCGCAAGTGTGGCACTGCTTGGCGTTAGAAGCAGAGCTTATTGGAGTAGAACCAGACAAAGATGAATCAGTATTACTTTTTATTGCACAAAGAATATGATTTTTTATTTGTATACAATAACTTGATTTGTTGATTGTCCTCTTGGCATTTGTGGGTATTTAATGGCATAAATTTAATTCATCTGTATTAGGAATTGTAGTCAGCGGTGTATCATTTGTTATGAGAACCAAAGGCATATGTATGAAACTGTATAGATATAAAGTTAAAAATTTCTGGGATAAACAATTAGTGGATCATTTTAAATGATTCTAACAAACCTAAAAGCTAACTATGCTGTAAACCCGCCACCACGGCAATTGAACATGTAAATACTTTCCAAAATGTTGATTGTTCATGACGCAGCTTGAGCTAATTTAGCACCAGAAAAAAACATTGCACTTGAATTTAATTATTTTAAAGGTAATGTTATCATCTAAAATGCCCAAGTTGTTTTTCTATATAACACAACCCTTGTAGTCATGCATTTTTTATTCTAAACCATGTTGGATATTTCCAATTATAATGATGGGATTTCAGACTAAAGGGTGCTTTACACGCTGCGACATCACTAACGATATATCGTCGGGGTCACGGTGTTTGTGACGCACATCTAGCGTTGTTAACGACATCGCAGCATGTAACACCTCTGAGCGACCTAAAACGAACGCAAAAGAGGAAAAATCGTTGGTATTGGAGAGGTCGCTCCAACACCAAAAATCGTTGACAGGTGAGTAGCGAAGTTGTTTGTCGTTCCTGCGGCAGCACACATCGCTATGTGTGACACCGCAGGAACGAGGAAACTCACCGCACCTGCGGCCGCCGGCAATGAGGAAGGAAGGAGGTGGGCGGGATGTTTGGCCCGCTCATCTCCGCCCCTCCTCTGCTATTGGGTGGCCACTTAGTGACGTCACTATGACGCCGAACGAACCGCCCCCTTAGAAAGGAGGCGGTTCGCCGGTCACAGCGACGTCGCTAGGCAGGTAAGTGTGACGGGTGTAAGCGATGTTGTTCGCCACGGGCAGCGATTTGCCCGGGACGCACAACTGACGGGGGCGGGTACGCTCACTAGCGATATCGGTACCGATATTTCAACGTGTAAAGTACCCTTTAAGGGGACTTGTCAAAACAATTTCCCTACTGAAGCTGGTGGTATGAAGTGTAACAACATGACCGTAATACACTTTCAGGATAATTTACATGTGGCTTTAAAGTGTAATTCATAAGTATATGTAAGTATCATTTTTATTGTTTTACGACTTATACCAGCATATCACTAGTTTCCGTGGTAAAATCTTCCTGACAGGTTTACTTGAATGAAATTAGATGTTCAAATGATATGATATGTTTCTGAGCTGTAAAATTACTGTGATGAATCATGAATATGCCAGAATCATAATCATCTCTATACTTCTATTCAAATGAAAGATTCTGCTGTATATTATACGTTTTTGTTTCCATATAATTAATTCTGTATAATAAAACTGATTGTGCAATTAAGCTAAATGTTTGAACTCTGTATTTAGGCCTCTTATGTTTATTTGCAGCCAGTACATGGTGTTTACTTTTCATAATTATTGTACTTGTGGTGTGAGAGCATTGGCTGTTAATATATTAGTGCATGATGTGTGGTGAAAGTCCTTAAAAGAGTTCTTTAAAGGGAACCTGTCAACAGGTTTTTCCCTTATGAGCTGCGGCCACCACTAGTGAGCCCTTATATACAGCATTCTAGAATATTGTATATGTGTCCAGGCCACTCTGTAGAATGTAAAAAAGACCTTCATAACACTCACCTAGGCAGCGGTCCCGACCAATGGTTGTATCTGCTCTGGGGTTCAGTGCCTCCTCCATCGTGTGTGATCGCTGTCCTCCTGCCCAGCCCTGCGTAGATGACACGTCCTATTTCATCCACACAGAGGCCTCCATTGTGCTCTTGCACATGTGCACTTTGATATGCCCTGCTGAGAGCAGCGCAAAGTACTGTAATGCACAGGCGCAAGGAAAGGTCAAAGACCGCCAGCGCATGCGCACTACAATACTTTGATCTTCCCTCAGCCAGGCAGAGAGAAGTGTGCATGTGCAGGAGTGCAATGGAGGCCTCTGTCGCCATCACAGAGGTTAATTCTGGTGCAGGCAGACAGACAGGGGCGGGAATAGATAGCAAGACCTGGCCAACATATTCCCTTCCTGTTGCACCTGTCAATCAAATTGCAGTACATTGCTGTAACTTTACTTGCACATATTTCTGAAATAAAACATCCAATCTAAGAGTAAAAAAGGTATGATTACATTCAGCATCCTAGATCCAGTATAGCACTGGCTATACTTTATACAGTATATGAAAATCCTGATCATTGGTTCCCTTTAAGGGAGCAGCAAATAAAACATTAAAAACTGATGACAGGTCCACTTTGAATTGCAAAAATGTAAAATTGGTCACACTATTGATTTCTGTGCGTAGTTCCAACCTTGTATACCTTTTTAAGGTTAGGTTTGAGGACAAAATAAGAAAGCCTTGGTTATGACTAGAGATATGTGAGCACTAAAATGCTCAGGTGCTCGTTACACGAGTCGAGCCGGTCAGATGCTCTGAAAGAGCTCAATTCGACTAACGAGCATAATGGAAGTCAATGCTTGCGCAATTCGGGTCTCCGCCCACACACTGCCAGCCATAAAGAGCATTTCTGAGGAGAGGGAGTTTGTTTTTTTTGTAGACACACTACATCCAAAAATGTTGCTTTAACCCCCAGTGAGAGACATTCAGAGACTGCGAATGGCTCTCCCTGTGGTACCTGCACACATCATTCAATGAAGCAAGCCTGTACTTTGTTTCATTGTTTTACAGATGAAACATCCAAGCACCTGGGATACTCGACCAAGCATCCAAGCTCCTCGTTCCTCGATCGAGTATTGAGCAGTGGCGAGCAAGCTCACCCATCATTAGTTACAACCAAAATGTTGACTAAATGTATATTACCAGTATATAGTCACTACCTCGTCACCTGTTTTTGTAGTAAAGAAGACTATCATACCATTTTAACAAACCACATAAAGTGGGGGTAGAAAGGAATCGCTATTCCAGTTAATGAATGATTTGCAGGAAAGAAATCCTTAGCTTTTTTTTTACTAATAAAGTGTTATGGTGTCTACTAACCAAAATATGTGCAATGTATTAACCATTCACTGGTCTTTATCAATCATACCCATAATATAGTTTTCTCCTTTTTCATCCAACTTTGTGCAAATGGACCAATATCAAACAGTCAACAATTAATAGCCTTACAACTTCAATCATACACAATACATTGTGTGCAGAATTATTAGGCAAATGAGTATTTTGATCACTTGATACTTTTTATACATGTTGTCCTACTCCAAGCTGTATAGGCTTGAGATCCAACTACCATTTAAGTAAATCAGGTGATATGCATCTCTGTAGTGAGGAGGGGTGTGGTGTAATGACATCAACACCCTATATAAGGTGTGCTTAATTATTAGGCAACTTCCTTTCCTTTGGCAAAATGGGTCAGAAGAGAGATTTGACGGGCTCTGAAAAGTCCAAAATTATGAGATGTCTTGCAGAGGGATGCAGCAGTCTTGAAATTGCCAAACTTTTGAAGCGTGATCACCGAACAATCAAGCGTTTCATGGCAAATAGCCAACAGGGTCGCAAGAAGCGTGTTGGGCAGAAAAGGCACAAACTAACTGCCCATGAATTGAGGAAAATCAAGCGTGAAGCTGCCAAGATAGCATTTGCCACCAGTTTGGCCATATTTCAGAGCTGCAATGTTACTGGAGTATCAAAAAGCACAAGGTGTGCCATACTCAGGGACATGGCCACGGTAAGGAAAGCTGAAAAACGACCACCTTTGAATAAGAAACATAAGATAAAACGTCAAGACTGGACCAAGAAATATCTTAAGACTGATTTTTCAAAGGTTTTATGGACTGATGAAATGAGAGTGACTGTTGATGGGCCAGATGGATGGGCCAGAGGCTGGATCAGTAAAGCGCAGAGAGCTCCACTCCGACTCAGAAGCCAGCAAGGTGGAGGTGGGGTACTAGTATGGGCTGGTATCATCAAAGATGAACTTTTGGGACCTTTTCGGGTTCAGGATGGAGTGAAACTCAACTCCCAGACCTACTGCCAGTTTCTGGAAGACAACTTCTTCAAGCAGTGGTACAGGAAGAAGTCGGTATCGTTCAAGAAAAACATGATTTTCATGCAGGACAATGCTCCATCACATGCATCCAACTACTCCACAGCGTGGCTGGCCAGTAAAGGTCTAAAAGATGAAAAAATAATGACATGGCCCCCTTGTTCACCTGATCTGAACCCCATAGAGAAACTGGGGTCCCTCATAAAATAAAAGATCTGCAGAGAGGGAAAACAGTACACCTCTCGGAACAGTGTCTGGGAAGCTGTGGTGGCTGCTGCACGCAATGTTGATCGTAAACAGATCAAGCAACTGACAGAATCTATGGATGGTAGGCTGTTGAGTGTCCTCATAAAGAAAGGTGGCTATATTGGTCACTAATTTTTTGGAGTTTTGTTTTTCCATGTCAGAAATGTTTATTTCTAAATTTTGTGAGTTATATTGGCTTACCTGGTGAAAATAAACAAGTGAGATGGAAATATATGTGGGTTTTATTAAGTTGCCTAATAATTCTGCACAGTAATAGTTACCTGCACAAACAGATATCCTCCTAAGATAGCCAAATCTAAAAAAACCCACTCCAACTTCCAATAATATTAAGCTTTGATATTTATGAGTCTTTTGGGGTTGATTAAGAACATAGTTGTTGATCAATAATTAAAAAAATCCTCTAAAATACAACTTGCCTAATAATTCTGCACACAGTGTAAATATCAGTGACTATATAACAAGTGACAATTGTGTATAGATATAAGCAAGGGCTGCAGAGATGTAACTAATGTATGTCCAGTTGGTGGAGAAGCGGGTGTGCCACATGATATAAACAGCAATGATATAAACAAATGGCTTTGTAAGTCTCCATACAGCACATGCACCTACCAAAGAGAACATATTCAACATTATACACTTCCCATAGAAGTTAGATGATACTAGGATAGGATGATCAAGAAAACAACTGTAACTCGGATATCCTGGATGCCTCTGTCTTTATGCAAATGCAGGTCTTCTATATACAAATATGCAAGGTTTTATTAGTTTAAGGCAACATTCCAGCTTTTTGTTTTGTTTTTTTTTTACTGCTAGAGTGGTGCTTTTAATCTAAGCTCCTTGCACTTAGGCGGGCTTTGCACACTACGACATCGCAGGTGCGATGTCGGTGGGGTCAAATTGAAAATGATGCACTTCCGGCATCGCATGCGACATCGTAGTGTGTAAAGGCTCGATGATACGATTAACGAGCGCAAAAGCGTTGTAATCGTATCATCGGTGCAGCGTCGGCGTAATCCATAATTACGCTGACGCGACGGTCCGATGTTGTTCCTCGCTCCTGCGGCAGCACACATCGTTGTGTGTGAAGTCGCAGGAGCGAGGAACATCTCCTACCGGCGTCACTGCGGCTTCCGTAGGATATGCGGAAGGACAGAGGTGGGCGGGATGTTTACATCCCGCTCATCTCCGCCCCTCCGCTCCTATTGGCCGCCTGCCGTGTGACGTCGCAGTGACGCCGCATGACCCGCCCCCTTAATCAGGAGGCGGGTCGCCGGCCAGTGCGACGGTCGCAGGACAGGTGAGTCCATGTGAAGCTGCCGTAGCGATAATGTTTGCTACGGCAGCTATCACAAGGATATCGCTGCTGCGATGGGGGCGGGGACTATCGCGCTCGGCATCGCAGCATCGGCTTGCGATGTCGCAGCGTGCAAAGCCCGCCTTAGTCTTATACAAACCCTCCCGCGTCTTCTCCTTTCACCGCTGCACCCGTTGGTCTTCCATAGTTTGTGACCTTCCGGATCTTTAGAGTGTTTCAAGGAGTGAGCCGGAGGTCACTCTTCAATGCAAGTCTAAAGGCCCTGTCACACACAGAGATAAATCTGTGGCAGATCTGTAGCAGATCTGTGGCAGATGTGTGGCAGATCTGTGGCAGATCTGTGGCAGATCTGTGGTTGCAGTGAAATTGTGGACAATCAGTGCCAGGTTTGTGGCTGTGTACAAATGGAACAATATGTCCATGATTTCACTGCAACCACAGATCTATCAAAGATTTATCTCTGTGTGTGACGAGGCCTTAAGACTGTGTTGCACGATCAGGGTTCACAGCATTTTGGAGGCAGCGTTTTTTCTCTGTGTCCAAAACGCTGCGTTGTACAGTACAAGCACAGTGGATGGGATTTCTAGAAATCCCATGCCCACTGTGCTTGTATTCCCCACAGCATAAACTGACGTGGGGTGCAGCTTCCCAAGCCACAGCATCTCAATTTAATGCTGCAAAGCTAGAAGTGTTCTTCGCAGGGAAAACAGAGAGAAAAACCAGAGCAGTCCGAATCCTGACTGTGGGCACAGGCAGCTGTTGTCCAGGAAGCAGCGTGTCCTGATGGTGAGCACATGCCCTAAGAGTGCCTCGTTCTTACTTTGAGAGCTTATGACATAACTTCTGACTTCCGGCCAGTCAGAAGTTGCAGTCTCAAGATGGCGCCACAAGACCGGACCAGCGCCTTTAAAAGGCTCACCTCACGAGTGGGGTGAGTTTAAGAGTAAGGGCAGGGACCTTGGATTAAAAGCACCACTCCAGTGGTGAAAAACAAAACACTGGAGCAGAGCTTTACATGATCTTTGTCAGCATAAAATAACTGTTTAAACCAAGCACAGGTGATCAATACACCATTGGAGTTGCCAGTTATTACACCTTCCTATCTACTTAGTTCCCATCTATCTCCTCCCTCTTCTTCATTGATTGACAGCTATGACTGTACATAGTGGAGTGGAGATGGATGGAAACTAAGTACATTGGGAACGTGCACTAAACTATTTGGCTACTCCAAGGGTGCATCAAGCACCTGTGCTTAGTTTGAACAGTCATTTTATGATTACATAAAGAAAAAATAAAACCTGCACCGCTTATGTTTTGAATTAATGTACAGATGGACAGGTCTGCTATGTGGCCAATATACAGACATATACATACACGGTGTGGCAGCACACTGAGATTAATGAAAACATGAGATATTGCTATAAACTTTAAAAACGTAAGGTACTTAATTAGGTATTTTTGTTCAAAGAGTGCAAAAGCCATCCAATCATGTCAATGTGTACCTAAATATGGATGGTCCCTAAACACCAATGTCCTACCTCTCCATGTGCTAAACAGCCTCATCTGAGTGAGGAGTGAAAAGAGAACCAAGCATAGCTCGCAATTAAAGTCTTGTGTAGGAAATATGGGTTAATAAGGGTGCTGAGCCCTGGAGGGGGCCACACACCCCAATATGTACTTCAACAAAGAAAAATAAACTATAGTACATATTGGGGTGTGTGGCCCCCTCCTGGGCTCAGCACCCTTATTAATCTATTGTTTCCATGCAAGGTTTTAATTGCGAGGTGTGCCTGGTTAACTTTTCACTCACTATTCAGATGATTTCACACAGAGTTTTGCACAAAATTCCCTGACTGTCATGGTGGCATTGGGCTCTGTTCAGATTGCAGATTCTGACACGTCACTTGATGGTTTTTCTGGTGTCTGAGATCACCACAGGCAAACTCGGGTGTCAACCTGCTGTGTATTGCTTCATAGGCAGGTTAGCAAGACTTAATCTCTGCTTCTCTGCTTGCTTGTTTGAGCACATGTTGTGGGGAGGCCTATCATATCTGCTCCTATTTATGAGGGTTGAATCCTTCTACCCATGCCAGTTATATTTTGTCTTTGTTGATCTGTGAGGTGTGGTGTCCAAGACTTTCTGGTGAAAGCTGTGCTTATTGCTTGGTGTGGTTGTGGAGTTTACCCCTGTTGTTTTGTACTTGGTTCCTGCTCTTGTTTTTCCTCATGAATCTCATATTGTCTTAACCTTTGTGTGTGTGTGTGCGTGCTGTGTAACAAAGTTTTGGTTTTCCCTGGGCTGTCTTTATCTGTGGGTTTCATCACACTCCTGTCCCATCCCTCCCTGGGGGGAGAGGGAATCAGATCAGGACTGGTCAGGAGAAGAGCCAGCAAGGAGACGCCGGCATCTCCACCATAAGGAGTATCCCTGAGGTTAGGAATAGCAAAGGGGCCCTAGATTTAGGGACAGCTTAGGAGCCCCAGTTCCACGCTATCCCATAGCAGATGAGGCTGGTTTGGCACATGGAGAGGTAGGGCAATAGTGTTTAGGGACCATTCATATTAAAAGGTGCACCTTGACGTGGTTGAATGTATTTTGTGCTCTTTTATCAAAAAATCCCTAACTTATGTTTTTATCTTTGCTAGCAATAATTCATGTATTCATTAATCACAGTGTGCGGCCGTATCATGTATCCTGTATGCTGACAGACTGGCTTTAAACTAACAAAACCTTATGCATCTGTATACACTTTATTTGTATTTGTATACCGAAAGAAACATCAATGATATCCAAGTTACAGGTGTTGTCTTGAGCATCCGCTTAGCAGTCATTTAACTTATAGGAGAAGCATATAATATTTAACTTGCATTGTTCTCTTGGTGGGTCCATTCATACATACTTCAGGTGTGATTAGTTTAAAGGTGGTCTGTCAGCACAGAATGACTATTTAAACCACGTACAGATGCTTGGTGCACCCTTGGTGTGGCCAAACAGTTCCGTGCACATTCCCACCTACTTGTTTTCCATCTATCTCCACTCCTTATGTAAAGCAGAGCTGTCCATCAAGGAAGAGGAGGCCAGAAAAGAAGTTGGTGAGAAGGAGCATGAAATGGTCCACCAAGCTCGTGTGGTTGATTTGAACAGTCATTTTGTGCTGACAGACTCCTTTTAACAGGTAAGTTTTAGGTGAGGCACCATACTATTAAAGGTTCCTTAGCGCCAATATGTTTTAATATGCAATAATAGTCTGAGGTACCTCTGCAGACTATATTTTGTTTTCAAATTGGGAATATTATTCTCCTAGTGTAGTACCCCACTTATATATAATCAACTTTTAAAATAGTAAAACGTTATGTATCTATCTATATACACTAGATCCATAATATCTCGGCACCCTAGTTTTCCAGGTTAGAGGGGTGGTCTTTACTAATGACTAATAAGCGTGCACTCCTCTCTGCAGTATTTATCTAACTTTGACGGTATGCCTTTACTCTTTAATATGCGCCATACTCTTTGGTAGGTAAATGCGCCTTGTGGAGACATGTGCAGTGCCAGTGGTTGTATCATTACAGAATGTGCTTGTAGCCCGCATGTGCTTTCCACTAGCCGGACAGTGTGGAGTTATAAACGGGTTTTATATTTTTTATTTACATCAGTTCTTTCCTTGTTTCCATCAAAACAGATTTGTAACTTATTATTGGGTCCAGATATTTGCCATGCTTGGTTCATACAAAGCTATTTATTGTTGAGATGTATATCTGACTGGTCGTCTTTTCCACAATGTATACATTTCATAGTGCTGTTATCTGTAGAAGTGGCATGCCATCAGGACAGGGGGAAAATGTGTGCCACCGTATCATATCAAACTCACATTACTAATAATTTGTTAGAAATGTTATGATATTCACTGCAATACTTCTCCTATGCAGAATCACTAGCATTTAATTTTAGTATTTATTATCAATAGATTTTTTTCTATGCTTTGTGTGACATACACGCGCTTGATGGGTTAATCAAGAACTAAGACAGTCCGTGAATGGCAATCAATACCTGTCATCATGCAGAAGGTTAATGCTGTAACACCAAATCAATAGAACTGATTGTGGATTATGGAGTTACAATGTTCACCTTTTAGATTCTGGTATGGGTCATCTAGGTTTTTCCTATTGAGTTTCTTAAAGGATAGAGTTAAAAACTTCAGCCTATTGATTTTAGGATTTTATACAGCCCCCTGACTCACTTAGGCTTTGCTTTTTAAGTTGTCAAGAATATGTCACAGTGACAGGTCTTGAATATGACTGCTCAAAGTTCCATGCCCAAAGTTAAATAAAGTCCGGATTGTGGTCTGCCCGCCTGGTGTTGTGGCTCTAATACCTTCTGCTACCTGTCTGTGAAGCCATCTTCCTAGGATTTAGCCGTGGCTCATAGATTAGGACCTTAAACTGTCATAAATCTCTTTTCCAACATGTTTGGCTTCTCGCTAACATCCTAGATATAAATAGGCTCTCAGCACACAAGGTGCTGCTCCAAATCGTACCAGGGTGCTCAGCTTTGAGACAGACTTCAGATTGTATTGTATATTCATCATTTTCTCCCCTCGTTCCATGTGTATGCATGCTTGTGTGTGTGGTGCATACGTAAAGTAGGAGCTCACTCCGGATAGCAAAATGAACTACTGCATTCAGGAAATGTACGAAATGCCCCAGTGTGCGTCTAACACCTTCTGTATGCAGCCCACTGATTACTGCACTTATATCGAAGATAGTGAGAACTACAGTTCTTGTGAGGCTTATGTCCTACACAACAATAATATATATATGGATCAGGCCTGGGCGGTGAATCAGGCTTATACCTCCAGTTACCCTGGAAACATGTTTAAAAGCGAGTACTCAGAAATGGACATGGCCCTGAATTCATACAACCAACCGGAGTATTTCTCTGAGGAAAAAGCAACTTTTTCACAGGGGCAGTCTCCGATGTTCTTGCAGAAAAAAGGTAGGGACAGTTTTGTCTTTCCGTGTTTCTAATGAGTGTTTTTGCCTGTCTGCTTACCTGCGTGCTTGCATCCAGTGTTGGATTTTTTAAAGTTGCTGATTTTCATCTAACACATATCCGTCCTTCCGTGCCCGTCTATAATCAGCCAAAAGCCGTATTCCATGTTGCTAGGAGATTAAAATGTTTTTTATTTCTCCGCTCGAAAGAATTTCTTTGTTGGGTTTTGAAAATTTGTGCTTTTCTTTTGATGACCCTTCATTGTCGAACGCAAAAAATTGGGGTGGCTGATATATCATTGTATTGCTGAATTCCGGCACCCGTGTAGAAGTGGGGCATTTTTATATAATTAACCCCTGTATGTCTGATAAATATACAATATAAAATGCTTTCTATAGAGACTATTGATACCTGGAAGCTGCTCGATCTTACTTTGTAGTAATTGCTTAGTAATTGTGTGCACGGCGCGGTCGTCATTCTCCTGCAGAATAACTATTATCCTACCGTTCCTTGCTCTTAATATCTCAATTGATGCCGAATGACTTCGCATTTTGTATTTGGATATATTCCATGTGTAAAAATCCACTGTTACCGTCACACAAAACAATTCAAGTCATTTATCAATTGTTGACATCACCAAAAATGTAGTGTAATAGTTATTTATATTTAAAGAGAAATATACCCATTATCCAGCATTTATTCTTATGGAACTTTCTGTCCGAATCTTTTTTTTTCGGTGTATTGCCTGTGACTCATCCATCTTAGTGGTGATGCAGCCTGCGGAGCCGTCAGTCAAGAGGTTCCCACTGTCCCTGTGACTATTGTATCTGCAGAGTTTTCTATCTTCAGCATTTCTATTTATGTGCGATTCTTCAAATGCTTTTGAATAACATAGTCTTTTTTCTATTCATTTTTTTAATTCCTCACACTATACTATATATTTTGTGTCATGTCTTCTTGCTGCTCAGTAAACAATGCATAATAATACCCCATAGTCATGGAACTGAATAATGGGTGAACAACCATACAAAAATGTCAGACGTAACAGAATGTGTCGTTCAATTGTTTACATTGTACACAGCAACATCCCACTGAGATAGCTGAAGCCACTGATAATGCATCACGTTCGGGAGCCAAATCTCTATTAGGCACTATAAAATATGTATATATATATATATATATATATATATATATATATATATATATATATGTATATATATATATATATATATATATATATATATATATATATATATATATATATATGTATATATATATATATATATATATATATATATATATATATATATATATATATATATATATAAAAATTATCTTTCCCGTAATTATTTGTTAAATTGTTTCTCTAAATTTATTTTCAAATTTCCTTTCAGTTCAATGCCTCCTTCCATCAAATGACTGTGTATAAGTACATGTTGGTAGACTGGTTACGTAGCACATTGTTGTATTGATAGAGCCTGTCATGTCTCTTTAGTCTAAATATATATTTAGCGTTAAATCAACATTATTGAATTTCTTACAAAAGGCAATTAATTCAGCGGTGAGGACAGAAGGTTGCTGAAAGGACATGCTTGTCCCTATTGATCAACATTGATTTGGATTTAATGAAGACTATAGCAACTCATTAACACAAGAGAACAAGAGAACAGGTGTCGCCTCCCAATCTTCCCACTGTGTTTGTGGTACATTAGAACAGTCACAATGGATGGACTCTTAGAGAATATTTTTTATAAAAAGAAAACTCTATGTGTGACACTACCCTCAACATGTATTTAACTGCATAGCTGTCTATCCACAGCTCTCTGTGCTTGTGAAAATTGTGGAAACCCTCTCCATGGTCAAAGATCGAAACGTCACTATGGCACATTTTGATGCTTTACATCTCCAACACAATACATGCGGAATATTGAATCAAGTATTGAGGCCCTGATTATCTTTCAATATATTGTCTGTCTATCTATCTATCCATCTATCTATCTATATATCTATCTATCTATCCATCTATCCATCTATCTATCTATATATCTATCTATCTATCCATCTATCTATCTATCTATCTATCTATCTATCTATCTATCTATCTGTCTATCTATCTATCTATCCGTCTATCTATCTATCCATCTATCTATCTATCTATCTATCTATCTATCTCTATCTATCTATCCGTCTATCTATCTGTCTATCTATCTATCTATCTATCTATCCGTCTATCTATCTATCCATCTATCTATCTATCTATCTATCTATCTATCTATCTATCTATCCGTCTATCTATCTATCCATCTATCTATCTATCTATCTATCTATCTCTATCTATCTATCCGTCTATCTATCTGTCTATCTATCTATCTATCTATCCGTCTATCTATCTATCCATCTATCTATCTATCTATCTATCTATCTATCTATCTATCTCTATCTATCTATCCGTCTATCTATCTGTCTATCTATCTATCTATCTATCCGTCTATCTATCTATCCATCTAACTATCTATCTATCTATCTTCTCTATCTATCCATCTATCTATCTGTCTATCTATCTATCTATCTATCTATCTATCCGTCTATCTATCCATCTATCTATCTATCTATCTCTATCTATCTATCCGTCTATCTATCTATCCATCTATCTTTCTATCTATCTATCCGTCTATCTATCTATCCGTCTATCTATCTATCTATCTATCTATCTATCTATCCGTCTATCTATCTATCTATCTATCTATCCGTCTATCTATCTATCTATCTATCTATCTGTCTATCTATCTATCTATCCATCTATCTCTCTATCTATCATCTATATTTATCTATCTATCTATCCAACTCTATCTATCTATCATCTATTTATCTATCTGTCTATCTATTATATATCATATATCTATCTATCACATGTACAAGTACTGTATCTGTCTAGGAGTACAGATGTGTTAAGGATGAACCAGCGGGCACAGTTCTCTATCCTGTGTATTACACTATATGCTTAAAGAAAATCTGTTTCCAGCTTTTTGCTCCCCCACCTGAGAGCAGCATCATGTAGAGACAGAGACCCTGATTCCAACGATGTGTCACTTACTGTCATTTGCTGTCATTTTGATAAAATCACTGATTTCTCTGCTGCAGATTTAGTAAGTATTTGAATGTGGAGCTTTATATCCCCACCCATACCACTTATTAACAGCATTTTCCCATAAACAGTGTACACAGAAATATGCTGCAGGTAGTCCAGCATATTATGAGGTTATACATAGGTCATGAATATGCTGGACTACCTGCAGCATGCCAGGTAGTCCTCTAATGATAATCTACTGCTGATTAATCAGTAATTTTACCAAAACTACACTAAGCAGCCCAGTAAGTGACACATCGCTGGAATCAGGATCTCTGTCTCTATATTATGCTGCTCTCAGATAAGGTGGACCCATGACAGATTGTCTTAAACATACTGTATATTTGTCATTGTTTTGTTCATTGATTTGACACTTATGTATATGTAAAGATAGATAGACATTCTGATATAGATAGGCTGGCTCTACTGTATATGGCCTGATTCCAGCAGTACTGTATACATATATATATATATATATATATATATATATATATTTATATTTAATATAGATTTACACATGTACAATAATACATATTGTCATTAGAAGTGCTGCCACTTTCAGGAAGATAATAGTATAAAAGAAGATAAGGAAATAATATTATTTTATAATACAAACACTAAAAATGGTTGGTGTTCTGTGGTGATATAGGCCCCATTCATTGAAACGATAACTGCAGAATTCTTGCAAAAATCACTTTGAAAAGTCGCAAAAGGTTTGTGCATGCCAGTTTGCCCCAGCTCTGTCAAGATGGATGGAGCTTGGACGGGAAGGGGTCATGACGCCACAGCATGGCTAATTCATGACGAGCAGTGGTGTTCCTTAAGGCTACTTTACACACTGCGATATCGGTCCCGATATCGCTAGTGTGGGTATCCGCCCCCATCTGTTGCGCGACACGGGCATATCGCTGCCCGTGCCGCACAACATCGCCCAGAGCCGTCACACATACTTACCTGTCCGGCGACGTCGCTGTGACCGGCGAACCGCCTCCTTTCTAAGGGGGCGGTCCGTGCGGCGTCACAGCGACGTCACTGAAACGTCACTGAACCGCCGCCCAATCGCAGCGGAGGGGCGGAGATGAGCGGGACGTAACATCCCGCCCACCTCCTTCCTTCCGCATAGCGGCCGGGAGGCAGGTAGGGAGAGCTTCCTCGCTCCTGCGGCATCACACGCAGCGATGTGTGCTGCCGCAGGAACGACGAACAAACTCGTTACTGCTGAAGTAACGATAATTGGGAATGGACCCCCGTGTCGCCGATTAGCGATTTTGCACTGTTTTGCAACGATGCAAAATCGCTTATCGGTGTCACACGCAACGGCATCGCTAATGCGGCCGGATGTGCGTCACAAAATCCGTGACCCCAACGACTCCGCATTAGCGATGTCGCAGCGTGTAAAGCCCGCTTTACTCTAACTGGAGTAAGATTTGTGGCGAAGTGCACAGAGGTCACATGCTCCGGATTCATGAAGAGGCGCGTGCCTTGTAATGATTGGGGAGTGTCTGACGCCAGCACGACACCTTATCAAGACTAGTGTGAACAGCGCTGGTCTTGATTAATTGGGCCCATAGTGTTTTGGGAAATGCTCTATGCCCTAAACATAGTTACAAATTTGTTTTGTATAGTGAAAGTTTACACTACATTATACACTACTGATATCATAAAGAAGCACTCCTGACAAAGGTGTTACCCCCTAAACCTTTGTAAATATGTCTGTAGTGTAGTACAGTTGTATTAAAATACTTATCGATCACCGTCTTCCTCACTTGCCAGCGCCATTCCAGTCCTCTTCAGGGTCACACGCGGATTTATGTGGACCGGAAGTCACTTTTAGAAAGTCAGATTTTGGACCCTCGTTATGAGTCCCCCATAGGCTTACATTGATAAAAGTAGCACCAGCCCGCACAACGGCCATGTGTGAGCTGGAGGGGAGGAACAGCGCTTAATGTTACTCAGATGAGATCTGGATTCGCTCTGGAAACCATAGAAGACAGCCATCAATAAATATTTTAATACAATTACTACACTACATTGTGGACATATTTAGAAAGGTTAAAGGGATAACATTTTGTCGATAATTCATTAAGTAGTATGTTTAATCACATAATTATTAACATACAAAATATTAATTTTAATGATTAATATAATTTATGTCTCAACATTTGAATTGGCTTTTTCATCAAATTTCATTTTAAAATCTACTTTTAAATTCATTAAGTTTACTAAATTAACGTTTTACATATCTTTTTAATTTTTTTTGCAGTATTTTACATTTTCCAGTTTAACCCTTCCCCCAATATATTGAAAAGAGCAAAGACTAACTTGTCTTAAAGGGGTTATCCAGGACATTTATTATGTTTGCGTATGGGACTAAGAACAAACAGGCAGGTAGTTGCTAACTACCTGCATGTTCTGCCCGGCGCCAGGTCTGCAACTTCCTCTGACATCACGTTGACAGAGCAGTTTTTTCCCTTCCACTCTGCTCTGTTGATTGACTGTCCCTGCCAATGTCATGCTAAGCCACCTTCCTGGTGCTTAATTAAGGGGAACCAACTGCCAATCAGCATGATTTCGACAGAGCAGAAGAGAAAGAGCTGTTCTGTAGATGAATGGTGAAATGAAAGTGTAGCACCCACAAGCCAGGGGTTTAACTTTAATCGTCGCCGGGCCGGTGATGTCGGGTCTGGGGATGTCACAGGTGGCCCTACCCGGCTTCGTACAATAAAAGGGGATGATGATGAAGAAGGATGTTTGTCTCGTGATGCCACCTGTGGAACGTGGCCAGGGATTAGCTGCCGCTGCGAGTCCTCCGGGGCTGATGGTGCCACAGCAAAGATGGTTCTACTCCTCACAGGTGGAGCAGGCCCCGGGAAGGATGATGAGGGTTGTAGTGATAGCTGGTGCTGAAGCGTGGGGCGACGGCGACGGCAATAAGAGGCAGAGTCAGTTGTTGTGGTTCCAGATCTTTTTACTCACTGTTCCAATGTAGCTTCTGGGTACCGATCTCTGCCGTGATGGTCCCCAGCCAATCCCAGATCCTTGGGAGGTCAGTACCAGTCCGGTAGTCTGTGGGCCCTTCCTTCCTGCGCTGCTAAAGATGGATCCCCGTGGTCTGAAGCTACTTGGGAACCCTGGTTCTTGTAGTTTTTAGTCTCCGTCCCATAGGCAGGTGTTGCAGGTCCGCAGTGGGATCTGACTTTGGGGCACGACCCCGGACCCTATGTACCACTGTGCTCTGGGAACTGGTGGTGGCCAGAAGGACGTACAATCCTCCTGTCCTGCAGATTCTGGTGATCCAACGTGAAGTCTGTTCCACCCTAGGGCTCTGCACCCTGCTCAGTGCCGGTCCCAAGGGAGCAATGAAGCTCTCCCCTCGTCAACCGTTTTAACTCCTATGTCCCATAAGAGCTACCAAAAAACTCGTCTGCCCCTTTCCTCTCCTTTCGGAGAACTCCTAACTGTTGTGTCAGCTCCAAACTCCCCCTGGTGCCGCTCCTCCCCTGGTTCCCTGTCACTAGTGGGTGGCAACCCCCATGTTTGGTGACTACCTTAAGACCCAACCCTAGCCCGGTCCCCAATAGGGAGGGCAACCTGACTGTATGTATGAGTTTGTGTGTTGTGAAACCAGTACCGACTTCCTCTGGATCCAGGATGAGTACCGCACCTTAAGTGAGGTGCAGTACTCTGTGGTTACTGAAGCCTCAGGGGCACCACAAAAGTAGCAGATTTCCCAGCTAAGCTGTAACAGATCGTTCCTGTGGAAAACAGGCGGTAGTTAATAACTACCTGCCTGTTAGTTTTTAACTTGTCAAACATCTTTTATTTTCCTATAAAAATAAGTGAATTTGGTAATTTGGAAAGTAAATTGGCAGAAATTAATCTATAAAACTTAAGTATTTATATTGTTACGGATGAACTGTTCATGGACGCTTGGCAGCTATTAATAGGGCTTCCACAGACACGCTTAGTGCAAGCTACTTCACTTACCAGATCACAGGGGTTGCCCTGGCCCGCACATTTTAACCCTGTTAAAAAAGGGTACTGGACTTACATAGGGACATATGAGCAGGAACCATGGAGTCAACTGTTGACTGGTGGAGCAAGCTAGACCAAGAGAGATCTTCATGCAGGGTCAATATTAAGAGTTCACGTCAGGGACAAAATCAGAAAGCAATCAGGTGGTAAAACTAGAAGCTGAGGTCAGAAACCGGATATTCTAAATGGCACACAAGGAGCAATGGAGCAAAGAGTCCAGGTCTTACCTGAAGTAAGAAACTGCCAGCTAGAGATTGCTAGGGTTTATATAACAGTGATCCCTGCCCATGGCTCACAAAAGAGAGTGAATTACATTACCAACTCACTTCAGCAAAGTACAGGTGGACAGGAAAGGGACATCTGGACTCAGCAACCTAAACTGCCACATGCTACCGTCATCCAGCAGTAACCGTGAAATTAGTGTGGCGCCACCTAGCAACCAGGGCAAGGATTGCAGCAGTATGTTTAGAAAGATGTGACAAATCGGTGTAAAAATACAAATTTTACTGATACGCGAAGAATTCTGACATGTTAAGGGGATACCGTGGTTGTATTATAAGTCATCTTGAAATGCATTTTCAGGTTATTTATGTAAATGAAAAAAAAGTTCCTAAAGCAATTCTAGTCTTTGACATTAACAAACGCCATCCCCTAATCCATGACATTAATAGGGTTAGAAAGATTAACGAGCATCACAGCTCATTGATGGGAACCATGATGCCACATGACTGGAAGCATCGCAAAAGGGTCAGCGCTGGATCGCCAGGGGTAAGAATAGATAAATAGTGTTTCTTTCATTATTTTGAAACCTAATCAGATAAAAATTGTCAAAGTTGGATAACCCCTTTTGGGCGATGATCACATGATGTTTTACTCTGCGTTCAGTGGCTCCATTGGGGCTAACATCTTTCTTTTTCCTATAGGGTACATACCCAGTTACTTGGATAAAGATGAACTGTGTGTGGTGTGTGGAGATAAGGCTACAGGGTATCATTACAGATGCATCACCTGTGAAGGTTGCAAGGTAAGTGAAGACATATATACAGTTAGGTCCAAAAATATTTGGACAGTGACACATTTTTCGTGAGTTGGGCTCTGCATGCCACCACATTGGATTTGAAATGAAACCTCTACAACAGAATTCAAGTGCAGATTGTAACGTTAAATTTGAAGGTAGAACAAAAATATCTGATAGAAATTGTAGGAATTGTACACATTTCTTTACAAACACTCCACATTTTAGGAGGTCAAAAGTAATTGGACAAATAAACCAAACCCAAACAAAATATTTTTATTTTCAATATTTTGTTGCGAATCCTTTGGAGGCAATCACTGCCTTAAGTCTGGAACCCATGGACATCACCAAACGCTGGGTTTCCTCCTTCTTAATGCTTTGCCAGGCCTTTACAGCCGCAGCCTTCAGGTCTTGCTTGTTTGTGGGTCTTTCTGTCTTAAGTCTGGATTTGAGCAAGTGAAATGCATGCTCAATTGGGTTAAGATCTGGTGATTGACTTGGCCATTGCAGAATGTTCCACTTTTTTGCACTCATGAACTCCTGGGTAGCTTTGGCTGTATGCTTGGGGTCATTGTCCATCTGTACTATGAAGCACCGTCCGATCAACTTTGCGGCATTTGGCTGAATCTGGGCTGAAAGTATATCCCGGTACACTTCAGAATTCATCCGGCTACTCTTGTCTGCTGTTATGTCATCAATAAACACAAGTGACCCAGTGCCATTGAAAGCCATGCATGCCCATGCCATCACGTTGCCTCCACCATGTTTTACAGAGGATGTGGTGTGCCTTGGATCATGTGCCATTCCCTTTCTTCTCCAAACTTTTTTCTTCCCATCATTTTGGTACAGGTTGATCTTTGTCTCATCTGTCCATAGAATACTTTTCCAGAACTGAGCTGGCTTCATGAGGTGTTTTTCAGCAAATTTAACTCTGGCCTGTCTATTTTTGGAATTGATGAATGGTTTGCATCTAGATATGAACCCTTTGTATTTACTTTCATGGAGTCTTCTCTTTACTGTTGACTTAGAGACAGATACACCTACTTCACTGAGAGTGTTCTGGACTTCAGTTGATGTTGTGATCGGGTTCTTCTTCACCAAAGAAAGTATGCGGCGATCATCCACCACTGTTGTCATCCGTGGACGCCCAGGCCTTTTTGAGTTCCCAAGCTCACCAGTCAATTCCTTTTTTCTCAGAATGTACCCGACTATTGATTTTGCTACTCCAAGCATGTCTGCTATCTCTCTGATGGATTTTTTCTTTTTTTTCAGCCTCTGGATGTTCTGCTTCACCTCAAATGAGAGTTCCTTAGACCGCATGTTGTCTGGTCACAGCAACAGCTTCCAAATGCAAAACCACACACCTGTAATCAACCCCAGACCTTTTAACTACTTCATTGATTACAGGTTAACGAGGGAGATGCCTTCAGAGTTAATTGCAGCCCTTAGAGTCCCTTGTCCAATTACTTTTGGTCCCTTTAAAAAGAGGAGGCTATGCATTACAGAGCTATGATTCCTTACCCCTTTCTCCGATTTGGATGTGAAAACTCTCATATTGCAGCTGGGAGTGTGCACTTTCAGCCCATATTATATATATAATTGTATTTCTGAACATGTTTTTGTAAACAGCTAAAATAACAAAACTTGTGTCACTGTCCAAATATTTCTGGACCTAACTGTATACTCCACACAAAAAAGTTATTAGTTTATACAGTACCAAAAGTTTTGACACCTTTATTGAAAATTGGTTTCTCTTGATTCAGAGACATTGTGATCTAAAGTTGTGGGCGACATGGTGGCTCAGTGGTTAGCACTGCAGTCTTGCAGCGCTGAGGTCCTGGGTATAAATCCCAACATGGACAACATCTGCAAGGAGTTTGTATATTCTCCTCGTGTTAGCTTGGGTTCCCTCCGGATACTCCGGTTTCCTCCCACCCTTTAAAAACATACTGATAGGGAATTTAGATTGTGAGCCCCAATGGGGGACAGTGTCGCTGATATCCTTTGTCCATGTTATACACTCGTGTGAGTGAGCCCTAAGAAAGGTAGGCATATCCATAGGTGCAGGTCCCATCACTAGGACCTGCTGTATTGCGAGAATAGGGGTACCAAACCCCTGTCCTGTGGACACTGAATGGAAAGGTTGTTGTGTGTACTGTTTTCTGTGTACATAAGTATGGCCCCCAATCTATTAGACATTTTTGTTCATTTAAGTCCATTATTAAATAATATGCCATAACTATACATTAGTCTAGTGTAGAAATTGAAATAAAAAGTGAAATTTGTTCCAGAATGATAGATTTACCATTTTTGAGATGTGCAATATGCATTCAATATTTCCCAGATGTTTAGTGCCCCCACCTTTACCAAGTCTTTTTCTGACACTTATGAATTTTTAATAAGAATTAGAAAAAAGGTGCTCTGGATTGCAAATTGCACATAGTGACAATGCACAGCCGTACTTATCTCAGTCGCTCAGTCAGTAGGTACCATGTTGGATGCCATTCTGTAATGGCTTATCTTACAATGGCACACCAGTGTGAGTGGTAGAAACAAATTAATGTTGTTCAGAGTCTTTGTATGGGGATCATTAAAATTACATAGAAAGAATAATATAGCACGTAGCTCTACCCTTGCTGTCAAACCTATTGAAATTGTGATGCCCCCATAACAAGTCAACAGGGCTCATCAGCTAATCAGTTGCCATTTACCTCATCTACAGTATTAATCTTGTGAAAATTTACACAGTTAGCAAATAACATAAATTTACAAGTAGTGGCTATGGTTAAAGATGAGTGAACCCGAACAGTAATGTTTGGTGTTATTACCAAACACAAACTTCATCAGTGTTTGAGTTAGGAGTTCAGGTGCTATTCGTATGCAAACCACTCGATAGAGAGTATTGGTGTGCTCGGGTTCACTCAGTGCTCGTCCCAGTGCGAGCCGATTGCAGTCTCTGAATGGCTCTCACTAGGGGTTATCGGATGTAGTGTGTACAAACAAAATGAAAAACCCTGCTCTCCCTCCCAGTGTTCTGTTTATGGCTGGCTGCATGTGGGGAACTGCTAATCAATGACTGCCAATGGGTTCATGTCAAGTCCGGGTGCTGAACAGAACTTTAGCTAAAGTCCGGCTGAACCCGCAGAACCTGAACTTCCAATGGCTTCGCTCATATCTATTTATGGCACTGGCAGACACAGACAGAAAAAGGCCTCTATGCAAAAACAGTATATGGGCCGTTTTTAGTCCAATAACTCATCAAAATGCACATTTCCACCTGCTCTGTAGTTAGAAATGGGTGCCCTTACCTCTTGAGCCTCTATGCAACTGCAGAGGTTGCAGCACTGATATGTCCATCCCTGACCTATGGTATATTTATCCTAGGGCTACATGGCAACTTTGCCTGCAACACAGGTCATGCAGCCAAAGTTTGCTATATGTTACAACTACACCGCTGCGCAATTCAAGTGTCAAGCAAGTCGTAACCAAGTTGGATTTTGTTACGACTTGCTTGTCACAGTTGTGGTACCTTTTGATTGAAATGTGACCTCATTCACTTGTATTGCGCTGTACTGTAGCAGCAACATATAGCAAACTTTGCATGTGTCACAGCCCAAGTCGTCATGTAGCCCCATCCTTAATGTTTTCTTAATTTGTATTTTTATACCCTATTAGCAGTTACGTTTATAAGCTTGAAGGGGTTGTCTGGTGAAAACACGCTATCATATATTCACTCGATAGGAGATAATTTGTTGATCAGTGGGAGTCCAACCAATATGATTAAAACCAATTGGCAGAATAAGTGGGATTCTGACAGATGGGACGTTCAACGATTGGCAGTATGGGTGAAAGTCTGACAGATGGGACCTGCACCGATCAGCAGAATGGGTGCAATTCCGACCGATGGGACCTTCACCGGTCGGCAGAATAGGTGGTGGTCTCAGCTATGGGACCTTCACCAGTTGGCAGAATGGGTGGGAGTCCAACCAATGGGACCTTCACCGATTGGTAAAATGAGTTGAAGTCCCACTGATGGGACCTGCACTGATCATCAGAATGGGTGGGAGTCCGACCAATGGGACCTGCACCAATAGCCAAAATGGGGCACTTTTATCCCTCTTAGAATGAAGCAGCAGTGCACATGCTCGACCTCCACTCCATTCATTCCCTTTGGGGCTGATGTGCGCTGTACTAAGCTTTTTCTGGCAGAAAATGAATGGACTGGCGGTCAGTTGCCCGACATGCTGTGCCATTTTGTAATGGGAATAACAGTTACTAGTCTGGGATAAAAATTCCCCAAGTAGATCATTGGTGCTGGTGTTATTTGTGGGATCCCCAACAATCAGCAAGTTATCATTTATCCTGCAGATAGGTGATTAACCTATTTTCACTCGACAACCCCTTTAAGAATAGGTTTTGCAAGTACCAAAGTGACTTACTTCTCTCATAATTGTGTAATAATGGCATAATAAGTCTACTCTGTGTATTGTAATGGTGAATTTTGTGATCTATAGGGCTTTTTCAGAAGAACTATTCAGAAAAACCTTCACCCCAGCTATTCTTGTAAATATGAAGGAAAATGTGTGATAGACAAAGTAACGAGAAATCAGTGCCAAGAATGTCGATTCAAAAAGTGCATCGCCGTTGGCATGGCAACAGATCGTAAGTAGCTCATAAGAGATGTTTGTGGCTTACTTTTGTCTTACATACTGAATACAGTCCAATAAATTCTCTAAAATAACAATTTGAATCACGTCATATAGATGGATCACATGCGATATATTTTTGGCTCGGGATAAGCTGCTATGTCAGTATGGCTTTTGTGTTAACTCTAATTTTATATGGCACAGCACTAAAAGCAACAAATTGGACAATCACCATACTGTGCTCAGGCCTTTACTGAAAATGTAAAAAAAGATGATATCTGCATTTTATCTAAAGCAGGACTGTGCCGATGAATGGCTCTATTTTGGAAACTGAAAATAAAGCATTTTACTAAATAATAAGCGAGTGAGTTATCAGCCATGACCCCGCTCTGCCAGTGAGGACGGCACTGTCCCAAGAACCGCTCTTTCCCAGCTTCCTGGAAATCTGTCCGGATGAATCGCCGCTATGTTGGTAGCCTCGCACTGATGACATTTATTATTAAGCTAAAATCATATTTCTTTTTCGCTCCTAATTGGGAGACCCAGACAGTGGGTGTATAGCTACTGCCTCTGGAGGCCGCACAAAGAACTACACTTAAAAGTGTAAGGCCCCTCCCCTTCTGGCTATACACCCTCCCGTAGGAGTACAGATTCCTCAGTTTTAGCTTTGTGCGCAAGGAGGTCAGACACGCACGCATAGCTCCATTGTTTTTAGTCAGCAGCAGCTGCTGACTATGTCGGATGGAAGAAAAGAGGACACATATAGTGTCCCCAGCATGCTCCCTTCTCACCCCACTTATGTCGGAGGTGTTTGTAAGGTTGAGGTACCCATTGCGGGTACGGCGGCAGGAGCCCACATGCTGATTCCTTCCCCATCCCTTTTTACAGGGCTCTGGGTGAAGTGGGATTTACCGGTCTCCAGGCACAGAGACCGTGCTCCATCTACAGCCCCTGGAGAAGATGCTGGATGGAGCGGAGTACATCAGGGACATGGCCCTGCATCCTCAAGGTACTCTGTGTCCCCGTGTATCTGGCGCTCACACCGCAGCATGCTGGGTGTTGTAGTGCGCCGGGGGACATCAGCGCTGCGGCGCCTGTGCCATGGCCTCATTCAGCTTTGCTGAAGCAGGCACATTTATGGGAATAGGACGCGCCGGCCGCTGGGACTGCGGCGCGGCTGGCACTTGTAGTGCGCCGGGGACTTCAGCGCGGCCTGCGCTTTTACGGCGGCCGCGCTGATAACTACAGTCCCCGGCTTTTTGCGGCCTGCTTCCTTTCGTTCCCGCCCCCACACCTGCCAGTCAGGAGAGGGGCGGGACGCTGCCCACGTCCAGAACTCGGTCGCGCCGGCCGCTCGAACAGCGGCGCGGCTGGCACTTGCGGTGCGCCGGGGACTTCAGCGCGGCCCGCGCTTTTACGGCGGCCGCGCTGATAACTCGAGTCCCCGGCTTTTGCGGCCTGCTTGCGTTCGTTCCCGCCCACAGACCTGCCAGTCAGGAGAGGGGCGGGACGCTGGCCAGGGCATCAGCGCTGAGGGCTGGAGTCGTTTTTACATACTCCAGCCCTCACAGTCAGCACAGAGGGGACACTGTTCCCGCACTTTTGTTTGGGAACTCCCACGGACCGCCCCTCTCCACAGTAGCCGGCAGCCATTCTTACAGACACGCTGAGCTGCAGAGGGGAGCCGGGGAGACCCAGACAAGGCATTCAGCAGCCTCTTACCCGCTGTTCAGCGGGCGGTAAGCAGCCCTCAGGGCTCACCCCCTCTTGTGCTCGTAGTATTCTCAGTATTTTGTTGCTACAAATACTTGGTATTACATAGCGCTGGTCGCCCTTTGGCTATAGACTCTCTCACATGCAGAGAGCCAGCAGCATGTCGCCCGTAAAACGCAAGGGTGCCAAGGCACAGACATTGTATGCTTCCTGCACCGCATGTGGGACTTTTCTACCGGCAGGCTCCACGGACCCCCATTGTGTGCAGTGCTCGGCCCCTGCGGCGCTTGCACAGTCGGGACCTCTGCTGGACGTGTCCCAGGGTGTACCACCTGTGAATGCTGTCCAGGTGACAGGAACTGAGTTTGCAGCTTTTGCTGACAGAATGTCTCTCACTATGTCACAAATTCTTGACACATTGCGAGCTAGGCCTGTACTTCAGGCCACGGACACTGTGCATGTATTGCCCCCTGGTCCCCCTCAGCTCCTAGCTCCGGGACGGGCATCTACACCTCAGGGTGAAGACTCTGACTCGGACGATGGCCCCGGGCACCCTAAGCGGGCTCGTTATGACGGGCCTTCACATTCATCTCAATGGTCTGGATCCCAGCGGGATGAATCTATGGGTGATGAGGCGGACTTAACTGACCAGGATTCTGATCCTGGGACCGCTCTCAATCTAGATACACCAGATGGTGACGCAATAGTTAATGATCTTATATTTAACATCAATAAGATGTTGAATATTTCCCCACCAGCTCCTCCGGTGGAGGAGTCAGCTTCGCAGCACGAGAGAATCCATTTCAGATACCCTAAGCGTACATTAAGCACTTTTCTGGACCACGCTGACTTCAGAGACGCAATCCAGAAACCCCACGCTTATCCTGAAAGGCGTTTTCCTAAACGACTTAAAGATACACGCTACCCTTTTCCCTCTGAAGTGGTCAAGGGTTGGACCCAGTGTCCAAAAGTGGATCCTCCAATTTCCAGGCTTGCAGCCAGATCCTTGGTTGCTGTTGAAGATGGAGCGGCACTTAAGGATGCCACTGACAGGCAGATGGAGCTCTGGCTGAAATCCATCTATGAAGCGATTGGAGCGTCATTAGCGCCTTCTTTTGCGGCCGTATGGGCACTCCAAGCTATCACGGCCGGGCTTGCGCGAGTCGACTCTGTCACACGTGCATTTGCCCCGCAGGTAGCACCATTGACCTCGCAAATGGCGGCATTCGCGTCGTACGCGATTAATGCTGTTCTTGACGCTACAAGCCGCACGGCAGTGGCGTCAGCCAACTCAGTTGTTTTGCGTAGGGCTCTGTGGTTGAGACATTGGAAAGCAGATTCTCATTCCAAGAAGTGCTTAACCAATTTGCCTTTTTCTCGTGACCGATTGTTTGGAGAGCGTTTGGATGAAATCATCAAACACTCCAAGGGTAAGGACTCTTCCTTACCGCAACACAGACAAAACAAGCCCCAACAGAGGAGGGGTCAGTCTGGTTATCGGTCCTTTCGAGGACAGGGCAGGTCCCAATTCGCCTCGTCAAAAAAGACTCAAAAGGACCAGAGACGTTCAAATTCTTGGAGGTCTCAGTCACGCCCAAAAAGACCAGCCGGAGGAACCGTTGCCAAAACGACGTCCTCCTGACTTGCGGTCTCCGATGCCCACACCCGCGGTCGGTGGGAGGCTGTCCCACTTTGGCGACATTTGGCTAGCAAATGTCAAAGACCGTTGGGTGAGAGATATTCTATCTCACGGGTACAGGATAGAGTTCGGTTCTCGTCCGCCAACTCGTTTCTTCAGAACTTCTCCACCACCAGACCGAGCCGATGCTCTGTTGCAGGCGGTGGCCGCTCTAAAGGCGGAAGGAGTGGTGACCTCCGTCCCTCTTCAGGAACAGGGTCACGGTTTTTACTCCAATCTGTTTGTGGTCCCAAAAAAGGACGGATCGTATCGTCCCGTCCTGGATCTGAAGTTGCTCAACAGACACGTAAAAGTCAGGAGGTTCCGGATGGAATCCCTACGCTCCGTCATAGCCTCAATGTCTCAGGGAGATTTTCTAGCATCAATAGACATCAAAGATGCGTATCTCCACGTGCCGATTGCACCAGAGCATCAGCGTTTCCTACGTTTCGTCATACACGACGAGCACCTACAGTTCGTAGCGTTACCCTTCGGTCTGGCAACAGCCCCCCGGGTCTTCACCAAGGTCATGGCAGCAGTAGTAGCTGTTCTGCACTCGCAGGGTCACTCGGTCATCCCGTACCTAGACGACCTGCTTATAAAGGCATCCTCTCAAGAAGCATGCCAACACAGTCTGAAGGTGGCGCTAGACACTCTCCAGACTTTCGGGTGGATTATCAACTTTCCAAAGTCTCATCTAACCCCGACCCAATCTCTGACTTATCTTGGCATGGAGTTTCATACTCTATCAGCGATAGTGAGGCTTCCACTGGACAAGCAGTGCTCGCTACGGACCGGAGTGCAATCTCTCCTTCAGAGCCAGTCGCACTCACTGAGGCGCCTCATGCATTTCCTAGGAAAGATGGTAGCAGCAATGGAGGCAGTCCCGTTCGCGCAGTTTCATCTGCGCCCTCTACAATGGGACATTCTACGCCAATGGGATGGGAAATCGACGTCCCTCGACAGGACTGTCTCCCTCTCTCAGACTGCCAAGGATTCTCTACGTTGGTGGCTTCTCCCCAACTCACTGTCACAGGGAAAGTCGTTCCTTCCCCCGTCCTGGGCAGTGGTCACGACAGATGCGAGCCTATCAGGGTGGGGAGCGGTGTTTCTCCACCACAGGGCTCAGGGGACGTGGACTCAGGAAGAGTCCACCTTGCAGATCAATGTTCTGGAAATCAGAGCAATCTACCTTGCCCTGCGAGCCTTCCAACAATGGCTGGAAGGCAAGCAGATTCGGATTCAGTCGGACAATTCCACGGCGGTGGCGTACATCAACCACCAAGGGGGAACACGCAGTCGCCAAGCTTTTCAAGAAGTCCAGCGGATTTTGACGTGGGTGGAAAGCAGAGCGTCCACCATATCTGCAGTTCACATCCCAGGCGTGGAAAACTGGGAAGCAGACTTTCTCAGTCGCCAGGGCATGGACGCAGGAGAATGGTCCCTTCACCCGGACGTGTTTCAACAGATCTGTTGCCGCTGGGGGTCGCCGGACGTCGATCTGATGGCGTCACGGCACAATAACAAGGTCCCAGTTTTCATGGCACGGTCTCACGATCACCGAGCGCTGGCGGCAGACGCCTTGGTTCAGGATTGGTCGCAATTCCGACTCCCCTATGTGTTCCCACCTCTAGCATTGTTACCCAGAGTTCTCCGGAAAATCAAGTCCGACTGCCAGCGAGCCATACTCGTCGCTCCAAATTGGCCAAGAAGGTCGTGGTACCCGGATCTGTGGCATCTCACGGTAGGCCAACCGTGGGCACTACCAGACCGTCCAGATCTGCTGTCTCAAGGGCCGTTTTTCCATCTGAATTCTGCGGCCCTGAACCTGACTGTGTGGCCATTGAGTCCTGGATCCTAGCAGCCTCAGGTTTATCTCAGGGAGTTGTTGCCACAATGAGACAGGCTAGAAAACCATCCTCAGCTAAGATCTATCACAGGACGTGGAAGATATTCTTAGCGTGGTGCTTGGCTCAAGGGTTTTCTCCCTGGCCATTTGCATTGCCAATTTTTCTTTCCTTCCTGCAGTCTGGGCTGGAAAAAGGTTTGTCCCTTAGCTCGCTTAAGGGTCAAGTCTCCGCGTTATCCGTATTCTTTCAGAAGCGCTTGGCACAGCTTTCTAAAGTACGCACGTTTCTCCAAGGAGTTTGTCATATTGTTCCTCCTTACAGACGGCCATTGGAACCCTGGGATCTGAACAAGGTTCTCCTTGCTCTTCAAAAGCCGCCTTTCGAGCCTTTGAAAGAGGTTCCCCTTTCTCGGCTTTCACAAAAGGTAGTTTTTCTTGTAGCGGTCACGTCTCTTCGAAGAGTGTCCGAGCTGGCGGCGTTATCTTGCAAGTCTCCCTTCCTGGTATTTCACCAAGACAAGGTGGTGCTGCGTCCAATTCCAGAGTTTTCTCCCAAGGTGGTTTCTTCCTTTCATCTCAATCAGGATATCACTTTGCCATCTTTGTGTCCGCATCCAGTTCACCAATTTGAAAAGGGTTTACATCTGTTGGACCTGGTGAGAGCACTCAGGATTTACATTTCTCGCACGGCGCCTCTACGCCGTTCGGATGCGCTCTTTGTCCTAGTCGCTGGTCAGCATAAGGGATCGCAAGCTTCCAAATCCACCCTGGCGCGGTGGATCAAGGAACCAATTCTTCACACATACCGTTCTGCTGGGCTTCAGATTCCATCTGGACTGAAGGCCCATTCTACCAGAGCCGTTGGTGCGTCCTGGGCGTTGAGGCATCAGGCTACGGCTCAGCAAGTGTGCCAGGCGGCTACCTGGTCGAGTCTGCACACGTTTACCAAACACTATCAAGTGCATACCTACGCTTCGGCAGACGCCAGCCTAGGTAGACAGGTCCTTCAGGCGGCGGTGGCCCACCTGTAGGAAGAGGCTGTATGACAGCCCGTTCATGTGGTATCTTTTTACCCACCCAGGGACTGCTTTTGGACGTCCCACTGTCTGGGTCTCCCAATTAGGAGCGAAAAAGAAGAAGGGAATTTTGTTTACTTACCGTAAATTCCTTTTCTTCTAGCTCCAATTGGGAGACCCAGCACCCGCCCTATCTGTTTTTAGGGTTTCGTTTTTTCGGGTGCACATGTTGTTCACGTTGTTTCTTAAGTTCTCCGATCTAGTTATCGGATTGAATTTGTTTTTGAAACTGTTATTGGCTTTCCTCCTTCTTGCTTTGGTACTAAAACTGAGGAATCTGTACTCCTACGGGAGGGTGTATAGCCAGAAGGGGAGGGGCCTTACACTTTTAAGTGTAGTTCTTTGTGCGGCCTCCAGAGGCAGTAGCTATACACCCACTGTCTGGGTCTCCCAATTGGAGCTAGAAGAAAAGGAATTTACGGTAAGTAAACAAAATTCCCTTCTTTATCTCATTTTAATTTAATTTTCTTTCATTTTCATTTAACTTAGTTGCTGAATATTCCCTTAGAATAGTAGAATCTGGAGCGAGTTCATCTTCCCCTGCCCCCTCTTTATAGTATGACACATGATTTACACTCAAAAGTCAGGTCTGAAAATGTAAAACATAAGGTTAGGACCCCACATAGTGGCCACATCGCATCCGTGCAAGCCGTCACAGTTTTCAAGTTTGTTAAAATTATATTATTCGTGATTGCATAGGTTCACGTATAAAACCTGTAAAAGTGTGGGGTTTATAACAATTAACAATTCAGGGTTAATTATTAATTTGAAAATTAGATTTGCAAACCGGTGCAGTTTTCCCAACTTTGGTCGCTGTGGTACATACAACAAAGTGCACAGAGCAGTATAGAGGCAACCGGTTCCTTCAGCGTTGTATTATGGATTCATAGGCATCATTTTGTTTTTTCTCCTAAATAAGTTTTTCTTGTCCTATCTCTCTTGATGAATTGCTGAAAAATGCTTATTGTTGGCTCTTATGCATTTTTTTGGACTGCGGGTACACTCACGCGCCATAGATTCTCTCATGCAAGAGAATTGGGCTGATTATGCAATGAAAGTGGAAGACAGGTATCTTTTATTGTGGTCCAATTCTCTCATATTTGAGAATTGGAGTGCAGTTGCGAACAAGATGGAGAGATTAATTTCTCCATCTTCTCCATTGTCTGTTTCAGCATATACCGGACTGCACTCAGATGTCATTCAAGTGCAGTCCAAAGTTTTGCACACACCCATGGACTTGTATGGGAGTGGGCTGTTCGATATACAGTGTTTCCACTCATATCCTGTCCACCACCATTAACTTGAGAACAGCGGCAGCTATAGGCATAGAAATGGTGTCTAGGTATAGTAAAGTAGCCATGTGCTACGAAATGAAACCACCTATTGCGCCACCTGGTGGAAAAACGTGTAGGGCATCACCAATTCAATACCTTCGACACCTTGCATACAGAAATGCTATGATATGAAACCCATGACCCCCCAAAACATTGAATGCTGGTCACGCATATGGCGCTCATTTAACTTTGATGCTCAAAGTGGCCACCGTCAGCTGCAATGCACATCTGGACTCTGGACAGCATACTGAATCTTGTTGCACGTTGTGCAATATGGTAGGTGACACGTTTACACAAGCATTTGTGATATGTCGTCGTAGGTCCTGCAATGTTGGTGGAAGGGTCGCATACACCTGCTGTTTGATGTGACCTCACAGAAAGAAGTCCAATGGGGTCCGGTCAGGTGAGCATGGAGGCCACTCCACCCAGCCACCATACCCAATGACTTGTAGGAAGGTCTCCATGAGGTATTGCTTCACGTCCGCAGCCTTGTGAGTTTTACACGTTCTAATCATAGCATTTCTGTATGCAAGGTGTCGATTCATATTAAATTGATGATGCCCTACAACTTTGTAATTCACTTTTTTTCCTCTATCTCATTCCGTTTTCGAGATAAAAATGCTAACTCCATTGTTTTCCACCAGGTGGCGCAATAGGGGGTTTCATTGCGTAGCGCATGGCTACTTTACTATACCTAGACACCACTTCTATGCCTATAGCTGCCGCCGTTCTCAAATTAATGGCGGTGGACAGGATATGGGTGGACACACTGTTTGCTGTCAATTGCAGCATGCAACGAATCAGCAAGAGAAAAAAAAGGGCTGGTTGCCACTGCCCCGCAATATAACATTTGGCTGAGTGCTATCCAATTTAACACGGTGTTATATGCTAGTGTGCGTGCAGCCTAAAGATCACATAATCCTTTAAAGAAGTATCAAAATAATGTACCTTAAGGCCCCAATACACAATAGATTAAAGTCGGCTGAACAGACAGATGACGTTGGGGAAGATAAATATCCGGCATGTCTGATTTTGGACTGTCGATCCTTTCGTTCTCTCATACAGGACATGAGTGTTTGGAACCATTGTTTGGCTGACAAAGTGCATGGGGGGGCTTTAGTCTTCAGCGTAAAAAAACAAGACAATTCTGAAAGTATATAACCTGTGTCACAGAGAAAAATGATGATGACCGTTAGATGTGGGGTAAAAACAATCCAAGGAGAAGGTACTGGAAAAGCAGACCAGGGTAGACAAACCACATGTCACTGGGGCGAATGACAGGATCAGGACACCTAAGCTGACCCTCAGACTGCGTAACCTGTGCTGTACCTCAGCTCAGAGGTTGGCTGGATGGTAGCGAGGTCTGAGTCACCAGGCTGTCCCTGACTCCTGTCCTAGTCCTGATGTAATTCCCCTCGCCCACCTCCACCCGAGGGGTGAGCTTGGACCGTGAACACAAACCCCACAACATGGGAAAATGTCAACTCATACACACGGCAACTACACACAAAGGAGCCACTAAAAGTGCACAAGGGGAAACAAAATAAAAGAGGGGAAGAAAACCGACTACTGGGAAACTTCCATACCGTACAACCAGCACACCATGAACTGCTGCAGCCTGCACCATTGCTGCAGCCAACAAAGCAAAACAGAGAGAGGTTTTATCCAGCCCCTTTCCCCTGCTGGCCAAGCTTCCAAATGAATGAAAATAACCAGCACCCTCTGCTGGAAGCAGAGGGTATATATAGGACCTGGGAGTGGTCCAAACCGGAAACATCTGACCAGGAGACAGAAGCTGCTGAAAGGTAAACAGAGATTAACCCTCTCCTCCCCAAAAGGAAAGGGAATTCATTTAATCAGAGTCTCACAGGGAAAAGTGAGACTTTGACCCAGAACCTGTCACAAGACTCCACAACATAGAGAAGACCGTGACGCCGCAGTTCAGGTCATATACTTCCAGAATTGTGTTGGAGGATATAATCTATTATATCTAATGGCAACCCTCTTATATTGTTTTCCTTATTAAGAGCAATCTCATATATTTTACTATTGTGCTGATACATATGGGCTGGTTTTTCAATTCTTGCATATTATACAGTTTAAACCAGAAGTTTACATACACTATCTAAAAACACACATATTCATGTAATTCTCACAATCTGACATGAAATCAGAATAAACCTTTCCCGTTTTAGGTCAATTAGGAACCAAAATTATTTATATTTGTCAAATGCCAGAATAACGAGAGAGAGAATGTTTTTTTATTACTTTCTGCAAAGTCAAAAGTTTACATAGATTTCATTAGTATTTGGACATGGGTGAGACCAACCCTTTTTATCAAGTGTATAAACTGCACATTGTATGATTTATTGATCCGGATGTATTAACCATCAGGTAACACTCATACATATATGTTACCACCATGAGCATACCCACTTAATTTAAACCCAGGAGACACCACTGTGACCTCGGCTTGGTTCCCTCTGGGTAATGGTCGGCAATATTGAGTTAACATATATGGTTATATGCCTGTCCTTTGGATGAATCACTAACTCTATATATGATACTGTATTACTATGTTATTATGTGAGGTTTGGTTCCCATTGGAACACACCTAATTTAAATTTAAGCAATAGACAGGATTGTATTTTTGTGCCTTTCACCCGGATCATAGCAGTTTACTTCACAGTGTCTATGAACCTTGGATACTGACGTGTTGATGAACCTTTTGGTACTTGTCTGATAAATTTGATATATTACTGACTGTTACCATCCCCCATTTGAGTGGTGGTTCCAACACTGGTTTTTCTTGTCCTTTCGGACATGAGTGGTGTTTTCTTTTGTTTGCACAATGCTTTTATGGTTGCAGCACTACGCAACTTTTTATAAAAAGTCTAATTAAAAGTTATGTATTATCCCCTCTATTACTGCTGATATTTACCTTTACTATTTGGTCCCATTGTACTTAAATTGTATGACCTGGGTGAAATGTTTTGGATCTCCTTCCACAAGCTTCTCACAATATTTGGTAGGAATTTGGGCCCATTCCTCCTGACAGAACCGGTGTAACTGAGACATGTGTGCAGGTCGTGTTGTTCGCACCGGCCTTTTCAGCTTTGCCCATACATTTTCAATAGGATTGAGATCAGGGCTCTGGTTTGAACTGTAAATCCTGCTCTTTACACCCTATGCCCATATATTATTGCTTGTTATAAGTTTATGAAATTATTACTTTGCATTTATTATTTGGTATAACTAACTTTGGCACAGTTATCGTGTTGTTGGATTTACCTTAGAATTTATGCACTGTATTGTAATTCAGAGAAGGACAGTGTTACCTTTTTCAGGGGCCTCTGATTGTTACAAGTCAGTTGTGACTTTTTAAATGTTTTTAATTGTTTTTTGGACTTAGGTTGTAATAACTCCTACCTTTTTAATTGGGGATCCTTCCTTAGCGAACTGCTTTTTCTTGACTTTTTTTCCCTGCACCTATTGTAGTTACACCCCGGCATGGGGGAATGATTCCTGCTATTGTGCAGCCATTAAGAATCTGTGCAGAATCTTCCCACCAGCACTGAACACATCAATGAAGCATTCTCAGAGGAAATCAATAAAACAATAGGGGCGCTATAATAATCATAATATTTAAGAAACAAAAACTTTTTTTTTTTTAATAATTTCAATTGGAAAATTGTAGTTCTTATGTAAATGTAATTTAATCACAGGACAACCACTTTAAAGGGCAGATACTATTATTGAAACTGAAGTATGAGATGGTATGAATGAACGATAACATGTTGTTTTTTAATCTCCGCTAGTGTGATCTTTCCCATTCTGCATTTATTGATACTGGTTATATCATGCATAAATGCATAGTACAAAGTCATTTTAACAGATTAATAGTTACTGGTGAATTACATCCAAATGTGTTTTAGGGTGATATGCCATTTAGGGTGATCCATGTAGTCAGATTAAAGTAAAGCTTATATTTACTAAACATTTATGTTCCATCTCACCTTCCCGCCAGTCATCCTTGGAACGATGATCCATATAGCGTCAAACAGAAAAAATATCTTCAGGATACTTATTCATATGTATGTTCATTCTTTTAAAGTGGTTTTGGATGACAGCAAGCGTTTGGCAAAAAGAAAGCTAATAGAAGAAAACAGAGAAAAGAGGCGCAAGGATGAACTGCAGAAAACCTTGGTACAGAGGCCTGAACCAACAGCAGAGGAGTGGGAGCTCATACAGGTGGTCACTGAAGCTCACGTGGCCACCAACGCACAGGGAAGTCACTGGAAACAGAAGAGAAAATTTCTGGTAAGTAAAAAGTCATTTTGGCAGGTGCTGGGGACTGACTCAGCCTTTTTGTAGAGCATGGTACATGGCTTCTAGACGTTCTTGTTCTAGTATGAAATTTTCATGGACTTTGTTCAACCGAAGAAAGACCACACAACTGAGAGCAATAAATGTTGGTAAAAGTACAAATGTAAAATAAAAAAATATATTAATGTATATTAGCTCTAGGTGACGTAACTCAAAATGCAACTACATGAACATGAAAATGGAGTTTAAGTAATAATTTCTTAATCTTTCCTGGACATTACATATAAACATATTATACATATATATTAAAAAAAACAGGGCCCCAGAGGGTAATGAAAACGACCCACGGGGATCATTGGAGGAGTATCAATAGATAAATCAAAGAACAAAATATAAATGGTGGTAGTATTCTATTGAAAACATTATATAAATGATGGACATACAGTATGTAGGTGGATAACACCTTAATATAATGCCAATATGAATTACATATGAATATGTATAAGAAAATAATATAATAAATAACTCAGAAATAAATAATATAATATATGCCAAACTAACATTTGATAGATATATAAATGAGAATAGTGCATGTGTTATGACTTTTGGAACTCCGATCCATCGGCCAGGTCAGTAGTCTCGGGCAGATGGACTGGAGGCTCGCGAATCTCTTAAGATCCAGAATCCCTAGTTTGGCTTTTAATTAGCTAAAATATCATGAGTGTGACACGCTGCAATGATGGCGTTCTGCCAGGATGGGTAATCTAAACTCACGCAGGAAAGTAAGAGATTCACGAGCCTCCATTCCATCGGCCACAGACTACTGACCTCGTTGATGGACCAAAATCCCAGAAATCGATCCGTCCAACTCTTAACAAATTGGCAAAGTGTCTTTGCTAGACCATACAGTTAATTGTATCACAAGTGGAGAAACATATTTCTCAGGTGTATCAAGTAAAGAAAAATAAAGCACAAGAGCTGTACAATGTATGTAAATGATAAGTGCATAATGCTAACTAATTCTATATAGAAACACCACAGATGGTAAAGAAAAGTCTATACGAGAGATAACCTCACAGTCCCTGTGATGGCATTGGTGAATATGAACTCCATTTTCATATCCATGTACTACTGAATGAAATAAATACATTCATCATTCTTGAGTTTTCCACACTTTGTATGCCCGCTTTCCAGTTAATATATCCTTATAGTGGTTTCTCTTATAGTATATCATGTCTGTATTATGTTCTGTTTCACACCAGCCAGAAGATATTGGACAGGCTCCTATAGTTAATGCTCCAGAGGGTGGAAAAGTGGACTTAGAAGCCTTCAGCCAGTTTACAAAAATAATCACCCCAGCAATTACAAGAGTGGTGGATTTTGCCAAAAAATTACCTATGTTTTGTGAGGTAAGTAATATTATCTGGTAAAGAAAACGACAAGCAGGATTCATGGTAGACAACGGTTTTAGAGTATGGACAGAAAATAATCATGAACCAAAGAGGTAACAAGTAGTCAGCATTAATGAGACTGTCTTATAGGAAATAAATGGAGTGGAAGTCAGTGTTATAGAAAGAAAAGAAAGATCAGTCCCACATTAATGTAGAATTTTGTGTAAACTGCAACCTATTTATGCATGTATCTGCTCCATGGGGCTTTGCAAGGTCCAGGTCTTTGGTCCAGAGCCCTTTTCTTGGGATCTCTGGGAATAGATGGATTAGTGATAACTTTTAATTCTGGGTATATATTGTGAGGTATAGCCTACCATATTATATAGGTGGATAATGGATTAAAAAAAAAATGTTCCAAAAATTGTCTAGAACCATGCAACAAGTTTATAGAATTGGTTTTGAACTTGCATGGGTGGACTGAAATGTAAGTGGAGGCAGTAAACAAATGTCATACTAAATGAGTTTTCTCATTTCCAGCTGCCATGCGAAGACCAGATCATCCTCCTCAAAGGTTGCTGCATGGAGATCATGTCACTCCGAGCTGCAGTGAGATATGACCCAGAAAGTGAGACATTAACACTGAATGGGGAGATGGCAGTCACAAGAGGACAGCTGAAAAATGGAGGACTAGGGGTGGTATCTGATGCTATCTTCGATTTAGGCGTATCGCTGTCCTCATTCAGTCTTGATGATACCGAAGTCGCCTTGTTGCAGGCTGTGCTGCTTATGTCATCAGGTGGGGGCTATTACATTTATCCATTATAATATTATCATTTACATTAAAGGGTACTACATGCTGTGGACAGACATGTTAACGATTCTTGTCTCCTCAAAGTACATTGCTTCAGCACCTGGTGATATACACTTGGTTGTTGAAAGCCTTAGGGTGCATATTTTAGACAGCGTAAAGAGTGAAAAAAAATAAAATTTGAAGCCCCACCACAGGCTGGATTTTATCAGTGCTCTAAGGGGTACTTTGCACGATACGACATCGCTAGCCGATGATAGCGATGCCGAGCGCGATAGTACCCGCCCCCGTCGCACATGCGATATCTTGTGATAGCTGCCGTAGCGAACATTATCATTACGGCAGCTTCACACGCACTTACCTGCTCTGCGACGTCGCTCTGGCCGGCGACCCACCTCCTTCCTAAGGGGGCGGGTCGTGCGGCGTCACAGCAACGGCAGGCGGCCAATAGAAGCGGAGGGGCGGAGAGGAGTGGGACGTAAACATCCCGCCCACCTCCTTCCTTCCGCATTGGCGGTGGAGACAGGTAAGGAGATGTTCATCGCTCCTGCGGCTTCACACACAGCGACGTGTGTTGCTGCAGGAACGAGGAACAACATCGTATCTCCTATTGGTGCGACATTATGGAAATGTCCGACGCTACACAGATCACCGATTTACGACGCTTTTGCAATCGTTTATCGGCGCATCTAGGCTTTACATGTTGCGACGTCGTTACCGGGGCCGGATGTGCGACACTTTCAATTTGACCCCAACGATATCGCAGTAGTGATGTCTCAACATGCAAAGTACCCCTAAGACTAGAGGCACGGGGTCTTGAACAGTCTCCTGGCTGTTATAGCAACCCATTGACGGCTGATGGGCGCAAAGAATGAGGCACCCTCCTGCCAGTATACTGTTAATGATGCTAATCACAGTGCCATTTAACAGGTTAACAGTTGTGGGTAGAGCTCCACTGTAGGCAGATCCTCGCTGTGACATGGAGCCATTATCTGCTGGGTATGGAGAGAGCTCAGTCTGTGAGACAACTCTATACACCCACTCCTGACTTACGCCATATATTTACAGGAGATATCAGGAAGGAGTTAAACAACCTTACCACATGATTTACAATATAAAGCCAAACCAAATTTTGTTCCAAAAGGAAGAAAAACCTTCATTTCCAGACAACTGTTTATGCGTTCTTGCCACTATTCAGTGCAAAGAAGGAAACTGGTTGGCTAGATGAGAGACCTATAACAGAGGATTAGGGAATAACGTTTCTTCTTGAGGAGAGCACCAAGTTGGCACATGGAAGCCTATAGTCCCTCTTCTCTTCCTCCTTACAAAGGCTAATTGCACACTTTCTTCCCAGTCAACATTGCCTGGCCTATAAGTCTCCCTACATCGACTCGGTACTCTGATCAGGAAGCCATGTTTCTCATCAGGATGGACCATAACACACATAAGCCTTAGAAAATAAAGAAAGGTAGTATAGATGTTTAATCATTCAAGGGTAATTGCCTTATAATAATAAAAAAAAAATCCTGTTCTCAAAAAGGTTGTCCACTTCCACAAATTACTTTTAGATATGTTTAAAATATGGTTACAAATAACTTACTAATAATACATTTTATTGTCAAAAATTCCCTGATCTTTAGCTGTCAGCCGTGGTCTCAAATTCAGCAGCTACATATTAGACCTCATGCTCCACACAGGAAAGTGTTACCTGTAGCAGGACATCATCAGGCTTGTGGCTGACTGCTCCTTTCAATAGCTAAGCCAGCTCCCTTTTTGGTCATGGCTGATGTATAGACTGAGAAGGGGGCTTGCTTAGCTATTCAAGTGTGTACTCTGACCACTCCATTTATACAGCTCAGATGATATGGTAAGATGTGCTTTGCTGTGTTCGAAACCCAAGAATGACTACTGAGAATTGGGGTAACTTTGAATATAAATATATAAATGAATAAGCTTTGTATAATCATATTGGAAAAAAATTCTATCATTATTTTTTGGGGAAATGGACAACCCCTTTAAGGATATACAACACATATAATGTATTATTATGTATTTATGTATAACATTTCATAAAAAATGTAAACAATATTGAAAAACATTTTTTGTTGGCAGATCGTCCTGGTCTCTCCAGTGTGGAAAGAATAGAAAAGTGCCAAGAAGGTTTCCTCTTGGCATTTGAACACTACATTAATTACAGGAAACACAACGTTGCACACTTTTGGCCAAAACTGCTGATGAAAGTCACCGACCTCCGCATGATTGGAGCCTGCCATGCCAGCCGGTTCCTGCACATGAAAGTGGAGTGCCCCAATGAACTGTTTCCCCCACTGTTCTTGGAAGTGTTTGAGGATTAGAAGAGACTGTGCTTCTGGTTTCTTGGCACTACTGGGGTCTCCCCTTCCATTCCATTGCCTCCGTCACTTTTTTTGTTCTCGTCCGTTCTGAATAGACATGGATGAAAATGTTCCTCTAATGCGGGTACTCGTGACTATCGTGTTTTTGTTATTCTGTCCTTTTGATGTGAAGTTTATCCGTGGAAGTTTAACCCCTTTTGTGCTGAAGTGGCCGTCAAGACATTACTCATCAGAGCGTTTGACGGTCCTTCAAGTTCTTAAGTGGTTTTTTGGAAAAGAAAATGTGCAAAGAAAAAAACACAAAAAAAAAAAACAAGAAAAAAATATATATTAACTTGCATTCACCAGCACTACGGATCCTACACAGAAAAGGTATTCTCAGATGTTGTGCCTGCGGCTAAAAACCCTACTGACCATCTCCCATGGTGATCACTTACTCGTGCAATGTGGGGCAGTTCTAATCATTCACAGCTGCATATATACACCATTTCCTCCGTGAAGAAGGCAGATATTTGATTTTATCACGAGATGATATTTTTTTAATTTATTTTTTTAAAACAAATGATAACGCCCCTTATTTGGCACACACTGCGCCCACGGCTGGGGATAAATTGGTAGCATGTTTTTGAATTGGTTTGTAGAAAGAGTATTTAGCCTGATAAAACCCTAAATAATTATACCTTTATACTGAAGAAAGAAAATGATAATCCTGAAAGAATGTATTTTTTTACTCTAACTCCCCTTTTCCAATATCCTCTTATTTTTTTTATTACGAAAGATACAAGCTAAGCTGACCTGGATGTTAAAGTATGACTTTACATTGCTCACTCTTGTGTTATATAGTTGATGTTTATAGGATGACTGTACAGAACTAGTTCCTTGATTCTGCACATTCCCTTCTCAGGTATTTGAAAGTAAACCTCTAGGAATTCCATTAATGTCTCACCGTTTTCTGATCCCCTTACTTTTGCATGACGATATGCATTGGAATCGGTCTTGTGCCACAAGTCACACGATGATCACTTGGCACTTTGGGAATTGGTAACCTCACACTGTCGTAATAATAGGCCATACTAGGGTGACATTTGAACTCCTGAACTGTGATATATCCATATACTCAATTGTACTACCTCCTTCATTACCCACATTATAACAGTGCCTAGCAGAGAAGCAGTTACTTAGGTCATGTTCAGATCTGCTTCAGTGCCACATATCCTCAAACCTATTAGTATATTGTATAGAAAGCAAGACTATCCACATTACATGTTCAGGGCTCTAGGTCATGCCAGATTATAGATTTTGGCAGACATATTTTTCTATTATAAAATTAACATATAAAATATAAATTGATGCAGCATAGCTCCCCAGCTTCTGACAGCAAAACCAAAACCATAGTATATACAGTATGTGGAATTCAATTCTGCATCATCGTCTACTATTTTCAGGTGAAATGCTTCAAAATAAATTGTGTGTATTTGTCTAAAATTCTGTTTATATTAACCTACAGCCCCAAAGTCTGGTTATTACCCACCAGAGAGGACAGCCACGTGCCTTTAACCATCACTCATTTATCTCATCCGTCAGCTACGAGGATCAATTTTTGCCATTCTGTACCTAGCTTATATTTAAGGAGAGACCCGAAATCTGAAAAGCAGCACACACATGACATATCTTCCTACTCATTCACTAGTAGTGAAAGATACATTTTGAGACTTTTTTTTTACAGAGTTTCGAGAAAACTCTGCACAAATGCAATTTATTGTAAAACATAAAGATAAGATGTTACTTTTAGCTTAAAAAAATGAAAAAGGATTTTATTGATGCAGAGGTGTATATGAATAGCAATGGATTCTCCATAGGTAGTTGTTGATTATAAATTGGCTGATTTTTTTAGATCAATTAATGCTTTTCGTCCTTTAATTGTTTTTAAAAGGAACCTGTCCGCAGGTTTTTAGACCCAAAAGTAACATTATAACAGTAAAGTACCTGTAATGACGAGTACTTCCATACCTTTATATTACTAGTCCGGTTCCGAGTCTCCTACTCCATCAGAAAACTCTTATGACAATGAGCTCACAAGTGAAGGAACTTGGCCTGCACTTACAGATTTCTGGCCTCTTGTCCTCCTGGAGCCGACCTACTACCAGAGATTGACAGGTGACTATTCCCTGTGACCTGTTCTCTAAGTCAACATCTTCTGCAGACACAGTAATTCCAGGTGCATCACACGGGCAGTAACGTCTTGATCACGTTGCAAGAGCTGAAGTGACTGAACCTGCATGAGATCTCAGGCAGGGAGCAGGTGATAGTGATGTACATCTCTGCAGGTGCTATCATTCTTGAGGGCAGTGCATGTCCAGATGGATAGTCTGGGTCTCACAACATCATCAGGACTTTACTGCGCATGCGCCACCCCTGTGAATAACAAGTATGAGCAAGAGGTTGGCCTGGGGAACCAAGCAGAAGTAATCATCTTACCTGAGTGCTTGGTGTAAAAATGCCAGTGTTGTGCACTATTATACAGCCAAAACAGCTCTGTAAGTCTTTAATATAGGACATGGGTCATGCACACAAACTCCTCTCTCCCACATATTTTAGGATCTAAAATCTAGTATATCTTCAAGGACTGTAATTGATTGCCAGCCTACTCCTATGGCACATGCATACTTGATTCTTTCAGAGATTACCACAGCTTTCTGCTCATTCTGCAGTAAATTAAAACCATTGGAAAATACTACACAAAAATGAATTGCATTATTCAGAATTAAGGACACTTTAGGAAAAATGGTGCCCCGAGAAGTGCAAAAATATCCACAAACACTTCTAAATCATCACAGCCTCCTTACTGCATGGATACTGGGAGGAACCAATAACAGGGTTCTCTCGGTTGCAGTAGGGCACTCAATCTGGGGAGGGGATCTGTGGAAGGCACTTTGGAATAAGGTTTCCCAGCAGGCACTCTGGTAGGGCCAATAGCAGAGGTTCTGTTGGAAGCTAATTTAGGGATCTGTGGTAGGCACTCTGACAGGGTCAATAGCAGAGGTTTTTGTGGAGGGGTTTAAGGAAGACACTTTGGCAGGGATCTAGGAGAGGGATCTGCAGCAGACACATTAAGGGAGGGGTTTCCCTCTAAACTGACAATTCAAAAACTCTATAATTTGTATATTTTTGCATTTTTTTTAAATCACTTAATAAAAATACCACGAAGATAGATTCTTTTTGCACCTGTATTTATTGTAGAGTTCGCCATAAATACTTTTTAATGAAGGTAGCATAGAATCTATATCACACACTATCTGGGAACACCATTGCTCTGAATATACTTTCTCTGCTTTCCATTTGGAATTGATTCCATGTGTGAATGAGATGATCTAGCCACCACAAAATGAATTGTATGTGAGAACATTAAAATATAGATCCTTTATTAAATATACTTAGGTGCACACATTAACTTGTAAGCTGAACACAAGAGGTTGTCTACCACAGTACAAGGATTACCCTTCACACTGCAAACCACCCTCAGTTTCTTAACGCTGTGAGCAAATTGCAGCCTTCATGGCTTAGTCCTGCACCATGTTTAATGCTTCGATGAGTCATTTATTTTTACAAAGAGTTTTTGAACATTTGATAGAAAATATAATCTACATTTTATAACACCACATTACATCAGGGATTTGCAGATGTTTGTTCCAAAGTCAAATCTGAAAAAGTTAACTTTGCAGTAGTGTTGAGAGCTTAGAGCTCCCATATGCTGACGGAGTAAGACATTATAAAAAAAGTTTATAAATTCTGGTTTAAAGAGTTAGGACTTGTGCACAATGGTGTTTTTCACTATTCTTGTTCTATCGTTTTTTGTACCTAAAATTGAGCAGCATGGTAACAATGAAAAAAGGATGGATACAATTTGACAAATCCAGGTGATCTTTTACTACAAACTTAAAGGGATTGTCCACTACTAAGACAACCCCTTCTGATTCCACTTGTTTCCCCATGTTAAAATTAAAGACCCCATACTCACCTCCCATTCTGGTGTCGTTCAAGCGCTGTCGGTAATCGTAGTTTGGGGTTCACATGACATTGTGACATCATATGAGCCCAGTGTCCAATCACCACCGGCTTCTCTCTTCACGCCTTTGGATCAAATTAGTTAATCAACAGGAAGTAACGCCGCAGCTGCCATTCACTTCCTGTTGATTGTTTATTTGGGCCGAAGGCGTGGAGAGAGAAAATGACGGTGATTGGAGATGGGGCTCCCATGACGTCGCAATGTCATGTGAGCCATGAGCTGAGGTTGCCAACAGCGCTAGAATGGCACCAGAACGGGATATGAGTACAGGGTCTTTAGTTTAACTGAGGAAATAAGTGGAATCACGGGGTTGTCCTAGTAGTGGAAAAACCCTTTAAAGCTGAAGCCTACATTAAAGCAGTGTGCACAAACCCAACACACTTTTTACGGAGTCATAGCTGTCCTGTGTGGCACTGGTGCCTCCGTCAGACATCTTTTCAGAGCGGAGGTCGAATATAATATAAAATAAAACTGTATTGCCCAGTAGGTAAGGATGGCCAATGTCAGCATAAAAGTAGTCATACTGTATATTAGTCTGCCTGTAATGTATAGGACTTAGCTCACTATTTTCA